>NW_025920111.1:359819-548817 GCF_902686445.1 Sciurus carolinensis | reverse complement strand
GATCAATATAGTGGGTGAGTCCAGGCTTGGAGGAGTGGTGTTCAAGGTCAGTGACACTGGGTTCAGTGTCTTGCTGGGTGACAGCAAACAATTGAACATGCTTTCCTTGAGCAAGCAACCGAACATGCTTCCATGACTTCCCTGGCCACTAGACCTGGTAGGGACCAACAGGCTGTAGCAGAATCAGTGTCACCAAATGGCCAGCATGCCTGGTGCAGGCTGAATGAGGACAGTACCACCTGCCAGGCCTTGAGGGTAGTGTGGACTGCAAGTTTTCACCAGGATTCCTTGCCCAGGAAGGAGCTGGAACACTTAGGTATGATATGCCATGCCCCCAATACTCCTTCTCCCCTTCCAGTGGCTTAAGAAGTTGGCATCACATTTCTTGAATATAACAGTCCCCTGGGGCTGCCTACCTCTGTCTTCCCTCCTAATATCACAGCTCAGCCTGGGCTTGCCTTGAGTCTTTGTCAGAAAGGGCCATAACCAAAAGCTTCTCTGGTTGCCATGGGTGCTGTGATGCTGTTCTGATGTTAATCTGCCTTTCTGTGAAATCACCAGGTATCTGCAGAGCATCCAGGATGTCACAGCATGCACTCATTGGGACCCAAGTCTCCCAAGGCCTAGAAGCAGCCCCTGAGGATAGAAACCAAGTACCATCTCCTGAAGGAGCCTCAAATCTCCACACCCTTCAATCTCAACTGGCTGGATGCCAACAGGGAATATGTAGTTGTCTCATGATTTGCTGTCATTTTACAGGAGCATTATTATCAAACTTAGGCATTTCTATGAGAAGGAGCTAAAAGAGTGTACCAAGATTTTGGATGGAAGATAATGATAGCATGGAAGTAGAAATCACAGAAAATGAGTTTAGAATCTACATAATTAAAATGATCCATGAAGCAAAAGAGAAGAGCACGAATGCAGGTAATGTGTTATCACTCCAATAAACAGTTAAAAGAGAAAATATAGGAAGGAAAGAGCACTTCAGTAAAGAGACTGAGATTCTGGGGAAAAAAAACAAATGCTTGAAATGAAAAAAGAATAATAAACCAAATTAAAAACTCAATATATAGCATTACCAACAGACTAGATCTTGTGGAAGACAGAATCTCAGACAATGAAGGCACAGTATTTAATCTTGAAGATAAAGTTGACTAAACTGGGAGGATGGTAAGAAATCATGAACAGAACTGCCAAGAATTATGGGAAATCATGAAAAGACCACTTAAGGATTATTGGGATTGAGGAAGGCACAGAGATGCAAACCAAAGAAATGAATGTCTTCAATAAAATAATATCTGAAAATTTCCCAAACCTGAAGAAAGAAATGGAAAATAAAATACAAGAGGCTTACAGAACACAGGGTGCAGAAAATTACAACAGATCCACACCAAGTCATATTATCATGAAAATACTTCACATGCAAAGTAAAGTTAGGATCTTAAGGGCTGTGAGAGAAAATCATCAAATTACATATAAGGGGAAAACAACACAGATATCAGCAGATTTCTCAGCACAGACCCTAAAAGCAAGAAGGGTCTGGAATGATTTACTTCATTTTTTAAAGAACATGGATGCCAATCAAGAATCTTATACCCAGCAAAACTAACCTTCAGATTTAATGATGAAATAAAATCTTTCCAGGATAAACAAAAGCTAAAAGAACATACAAGTAGAAAGCCCGAAGTAGAGATCATTCTCAGCAAAATATTTCAAGAGGAGGAAGTGAAAAACAACAGTACAAGTCCACAAATGGAGAAACTACCCTAAAGGAAAAGTCAATAAAAGAGAAACCAATTGAAGTTAAAAACCAAAATTAAGCAAAAATTACCAGAAATACAAATTATATCAAAATTGTAACCCTGAATGTTAATGGCCTAAACTCCTAAATCAAAAGACATTGGCAAGTTGAATTAAAAAGAAAGACCCAACAATATATTGTCTTCAAGAGACTCATCTTATAGAAAATGATATACACAAACTAAAGATGAAAGGATTCAGAAAACAAACCATGCACATGGACTCAGTAAAAAAGCAGGGGTCTCCATCCTTATATCAGAAAATGGGAATTTCAAATCTAAGTCAGAAGGGATAATGAAGGATATTTCATACTGCTTAAGGGAACAATAAAGCAGCAAGAAGCATCATTTTAAATATTTATGCCCCAAACAATGATGCATAAATGTACAGCAAACTAACCCTTCTCAATATGAAGAATCAAATACACCACTACCCAATAATACTGGGTGACTTTAACACACCACTCTCACCACTGGATAGAAACTCCAAACATAAAATTACAAAGAAACCATAGGATTAAATAATACAATCAATGTAATATACTTAATGGGCATGTATAGAGTATTTCATCCATCATTGAGGTAACATACTTTCTTCTCAGCAGCTCATCAATTCTTCTCCAAAATAGACCATATGTTATGCAACAAAGAAGCCATTAGTAAAAACAAAAAAAATTAGACATAGTATCTTGCATTCTATGAGATCATAATGGAATGGGATTAGAAATCAATGATAAAATAAAAAACAAAAACTTTTCATACACCTGTAGGCTAAAAAATAGGCTTTTGAATGATGCAAAAATAACAGAAGAGATTAGAAAAGAAATAAAGAATTCTTAAAGGTAAAATAAAACAACAAAACAACATATCAAAATCTCTGGGACACTCTGAAAACAGTAAATAAAGGAAAGTTCATTGTACTGAGCTCATACATTAAAATAATAAAAAATCAACAACTATATGACCTAACGTTATATCTCAAAGCCCTAGAAAAAGAAAAAAAAAAAGTTCAACACCAAAAATAGAAGACAGAAAGTAATTAAAATCAGAGCTGAAATCAATGAAATTGAAACAAAAAAAATTTCAAAAAATTGACAAAACCAAAAGTTGATTCTCTATAAAAGTAAAAAAAATAGATAAACTCTTGGCCATACTAACAAAGAGAAGGAGAGAGAAAACTCACATTACTAAAAATCATGATAAAAAAGAAAATATTATGACAGATACCATTGAAATACATAACATAATTAGAAGTTACTTTGAAAATCTATAATCCAACAAAATAGAAAATATTGAACACACTGACAATTTTGAGAAACATACAATCCTCCCAAACTGAAGCAGGAAGACATACACATTGTAAGCAGATCAATTTCAAGCACAGAAATAGAAGAAGGCATCAAAAGTCTATCAACAAAGAAAAGTCCAGGAATAGATGGATTCTTAGTTGAATTCTATAAGACCTTCAAAGAATAACTAATACAAACATTCCTCAGTGCATTCCAGGAAATAGAAAAGAAGGAAACCCTTCCAAACTCATTCTATGAAGCTAGAATCACTCTGATACCAGAACCAAAGACACATCAAGGAAAGAAAATATTATCTCAATATCCCTGATGAACATAGATGCAAAATCCTTTTTAAAATTCTGGCAAATTGCATACAAGAACATATTAAAAGGATAGTGTTCCATGAGAAAGTGGAGTTCATACCAGGGATGGAAGGTTGGTTTAACATCTGGAAATTAATACATAATTCATCACATCAATAGACTTACAGTTAAGAATACAGCACCCCTTCATACTGAAAACAGTAGAAAATGTAGGGATAGCAGAAACATACCTCAATATTGTAAAGACTAACTACACTAAGCCCACAGACAACATCATTCTTAATGGAGAAAAACTGAAAGCATTCCCTCTAAAAACTGGAACAAGACAGGGATGCCCTCTTTCACCACTTCTATTCAAAATCTTCCTTGAAACACTAACTAGAGCAGTTAGGCAGAAAAAAGTAATTAAAGGCATATAAAAAGAAGGAATCAAGTTGTCACTATTTGCTGATAACATGATTCTATATTCATAGGATTCAAAATTTCCACCAGAAAACTACTAAACCTAATAAATAAATTCAGAAAAGTAGCAGGATATAAAATCAATACACATTAATCTAATGCATTTCCATTCATAAGTGATGTATCCTCTGAAAGAGAAATTAGGAAAACCACTCCTTTCACAATAGCCTCAAAAATAAAAGCACTTGGGAATAAATCTAAGAGAAGAGGTGAAAGACTGCTACAATGAAAACTACAGAACATTAAAGAAAGAAATTAATGAAAACCTTAGAAGATAGATCTTTCATTTTCTTGGATAGGCAGAATTAATATTTTCAAAATGGTCATACTACCAAAGGTGCTAAATGGATTCAATGCAATTCCAATTAAAATCCCAATGATATTCCTCATGGAAATAGAGAAAGCAATCATGAAATTCATCTGGAAGCATATACAATCGAGAATCAATAAAACAATCCTGAGCACAAAGATTGAAGCAGGAGGTATCAAAATACCAGATCTTAAACTATAGCATGGACCAATAGTACAAAAATGGCATGATACTGGCACCACAATAGACAGGCAGACCAATGGTATAGAAGATACAGAGACAAACCCACAAAAATACAATTACCTCATAATGTACAAGTGGACAATAACATACAATGGTTAAAAAATAGCCTGTTCAAAAACTGGTGAGAAAACTGGAAATCCATACGCAGTAAAATGAAATTAAAACTCAATCTCTCACCCTGCACATAACTCAACTCAAATGGATCAAGGACATAGGAATTAGACCAGAGACCCTGCATCTAATAGAAGATGTAGGCCCAAATCTTCATCAAGTTGGCTTAGGATCAGACTTCCTTAACATGACTCCCAAAGCACAAGAAATCAAAACAAGAATCAATAAATGGGATGGATTCAAACTAAAAAGCTTGTTCTCAGGAACAATCAATAATGTGCAAAGAGAGTCTACAGAATGAGAGAAACTCTTTGCTGTATGCACTTTAGATAGAGCACTAATCTCCAAAATTTATAAAGAACTTACAAAACTTTACACCAAAAGTACAAAAAACCCGATCAATAAAGGGGCCAAGGAACTGGACAGACTCTTCACAGAAGAAGAGATAAAAGTGAGTAATAAATACATGAAAAAGTGTTCAGAATCTCTAGTAATTAGAGAAATGCAAATTAAAACAACTAAGATTTCATCTTACTCCAATAAGAATTACTATTTTCAAGAACACAAACAATAATAGATTTTGGCATGGATGTGGGTAAAAATGTACACTCATACATTGCTGGTGGAGTTGCAAATTATTACAGTCACTCTGGAAAGAAGTGTAGAAATTTCTCAGAAAATTGGAAGGAACCCACTTTTGACCCAGCTATCCTACAACTCAATTTATACCCAAATGAGTTCACATTAGCATACTACAGTAACGTAGCCACATCAATATTTATAGCAACACAATTCACAATAGCAAGGTTGTAGAACCAACCTAGATGCCATTCAACAGATGAATGGATAAAGAAGCTGTGGTATATATACACAATGGAATATTATTCAGTCATAAAGAATAATATTGTTGCATTTGCAGATAAATGGATGGAATTGGAGAATATCATGCTAAGTGAAATAAGCCCATCCCCAAAAACCAAAGACTGAATGTTTTCTCTTATAAGTGCATGATGATACATAATAGGGGTGGGGCGTGAGAGAAGAATGGAGAAACATTAGATCACCTAGAGGAAAATGAGAGGGTGGAGGGGCAATGGTATGAAAGATGGTGGAATGAGACAGACATCATTACACTATGTACATGTATGATTACATGAATAGTATGAATCTGAATCATGCACAACCTTAGAAATGAAAATTTGTACACCATCTCTATACAACAAATTAAAATGCAGTGTATAAAGATAAAAACATAAATAAAAATAAACAAAGAAGACGCAGTTTCTTTATCTTGCCAAACTCTCTGGATTAGGAGAGCATTATTTATTACTCACTTACATGCTAGAATCTTGCAGTAGTATCACTGTCTTTCATGTGGATATTGGTAATTATTTTTGATGCTAAAACATTGTTAATCATTCACCCACATTATTATTGTTTGGATATGTGAGTATAGGCAGGACATATCCTAGGAAAAGGTATGAAGTAGGGTTAGACACAGTGCAAACTCCCCCTACCGTACTCTAGAGTCGCTTCATCCACCCTGCATCCTGTGTCCCCAGTGTGGTTCATTTCAAACTGGTTGCAGTTCTTTGGCTCCCAAAACATTTAGCACTTGGTATGTTGCCTGTTAATCTGGCAAACTTCAGTAAACTGTGGACCCTCAAGACTAGAACTGTATCCTGTTCCCCAAGGTGTCTCCCAGTATCTAGCTTGTTGACTGGAGTACAGATGATACAGTAATTATCAATGACTATCTAAATGAAAAGATACCAAAGAATTCATAAAGAGATGTCAACAAAAGGTAAGGGTTAAAAAAAAAATCAAGTCTGTTATCCTTTTGAGTGGGTCATTTTGCTTGTCAGAATTATACATGCCAAGTACCATCTCTGTGCCAGAAGTATGATGTACACAATGAGATTTAGGGTCTTATTGGAAAATGGTAAGCTAAACAGATTCCAATTGCTATTTCATTTCTCCAGCTTACTAGTGAAATTGGGGTAGGTTATGATGATGTGACTATGTCCCAGGAGAAATCAGGTTTCTTTCTTTCTCCTGGCTCTTATTCCTATCACATGAAATCAAGCTTTAGTTACACACAGCAAAATATCAACTTTTAACCATTTTAACTGAGGCAGAGAAGCAAAAGCTAGTAATTTTAAGTTAAATTATCAATGAGCAAATCTAGTACTTTAAAAAAGCTTTAGCCTGGACACCCTAATCTTTTTTTAAAATTATACATACCAAGTAAAATTACTGTGCCAGAAGCATAATGTATGCAATGAGATTCAGGGTCTTAGTGAAAATGGTGATAAAAGGCCTCATTGTCTGAAAGGTTCAAGGTTAGAACAGCAGAGAATGAGTAGAGCAGAAAGGACTTGTATGGCTACAGTGAGCTCCTGGGGGCAGGACCCAGAGCTTCTGTGGAATTCAGCAACTATTTGTAAGCAATGAATGGTCTCTTCTTTTCCTCCTTATTGGCAATTAAGCAACATGATTGAAATATGGCTTGGTGACATTCTAGAAAAGGTTTTGGGAATGACTAAAATTATACTAACTTTCTCATGCAGTATTCCAAACAATAAGTATTGTTCATTTTCACGATTTTTCTACACATTATCAGGATCTCTGGGAGTTGGGGAGTATGTACCTAGAGGATATGAAAATTAGGACCCAGTCATCTGGATTTTGTATTAAAATAAAGATTGCTGAGTCCTTAGTTCTTTGATAGGATCTGATGTAAACATTTCATTCAAGTGCCTAATAATGTCCTTGTTTCAGGGATAATACTGTTAACCACTGAAGGGCAGTAGTTCCTAGTTTACATTTAGAAATCTGCATAATAAATTGCACTGTGTGTGGTGAGGGGTGATATTGGTGATTGGCCCAGGTGTGATCTATCACTGAGCTGCATCATCAACCCATTTTATTTTGAGACAGGGTCTTGTTAAGTTACTGAGACTGGCCTTGAACTTGTGATCCTCTTGTCCCAGTCCTGAATTACTAGGATTATAGTCCTGTTTCACTGTACATCGCTTTATTACTGCATTGAAAGACTACTTGCTTGAGTGTTTCAATTTCAGTTTTACCAAACCCTCCTGGATTTTCTCTTGGTGACATTCAAAATGCAGCCCTCCCCCCCAAAAAAATATAACTCAGTATTGATGACTGATGGGTTATATGGCCTTGGGCCCTCTTTTTTTGGTTGGATCATGAAACTAAGGGAAAACAATTTTGCACCTTTAAAATATTACTACTCTTCCAATGAAAAGGATAGTTGAACAGAGCAATTTTTAAAATGATAAACAAAAAACATGATACAATGAAGATTTTCTGAACTAGAAAATGCAATTGATGCATTCTCACCATTCAGATTAGGATTATGTCCACACTAAACTTAAAAGAGTAATTTCCTTTCAAAATAAAAAATCTCTTCCACATATGCTACTTATGTACTGGTAAAGGAAACAAAATAGACTTGGTCTACAACAAATTTTAAGTGATGCTGATAGGTTTCTTGTGATCTTTGCAAAGGTAGACTGGAAGCCTGAGTGGGACAACTGGCAGAGCTGAGGAGTTTCTGCACACAATCATTCATGTACACTAATTGTTCATTCATCTATAATCATAATAGCAGACTATAGCAGATATTAAAGAATTCCAATTAGGGAGAAAAGGCACTAGGCTTTCTGAAAGAGATAGGCTTTTGAACTGAAATATATTTTATAAAGAGAGAGATGTCAAGGCACTCTGCTAAGTGCTGAATGTCAAGGATGCAGATTTACAAATAAAGTGAAATGTCTCTTTCAATTGGATAATTTGACATTTTGAGCTTACACGTCTGTTCCATTCCAAAATTTTAAGTAGATTTTTATCAAATTTGAATGCACTCAGTAAGTACAGATGCATGTTGAAACCCAGTGAAGCTAGTTTAAATTTGCATTTGAGACGGCTAAAATTTTTAGTTTGGAAATCTAAGCCATCAAATATGTGCAATGCTCTGAAGCAGGGACTGTAAGAGATATACAAAATGTGAATTAACAAGAGAGTAAACAATGTGCACAGGAAATGAGTGGTTCTTTGCATACAGGGACTGGAGAGATTCTGAAGAAGTGCTGCCTGAGCTGAGCTGGAAGAATGGACAGGATTTTGATAGAGAGCAAAGAATATTTTAGAACTTAATAGATCTGCTTAATTTGGATAGGGAAAGCATATTCAGGAAGAGACCTGGTGATAATTGAATTCTGAAAAGAATGAGTGGGCCTTGAAGAGTTCCACCTTAATATGTTGCTATACCTTCAAAAGTGATATCCATGTGAAGGAAGAACTCAATAGAAAGTGGAAGAAACAGGAAGATAGGAGAAAATTATTACACTAGTTCACACACTTAAGGGAGAGTGGACAATAATTATAAGAGATCAATTTTGAAGACATTTCTAAGCAAGATTGAGAAGAACTTGAGTTTGGTTTGACAAATAAGCAGGGAGTAAAAGTGAGGATGAGGCAAACTGACTGACTATGAACTGGCAATACTTTAGTAACAATAGCTAATGTGAATTGAAGACTTGCTGTGTGCCAGTCTGGGCCACTCATCATGGCTTTTCATTTAATGCTACTAGTAGTTCTGTTTTAAAGTTGAGGGGTGCTGTATTTTATCAAATGCTTTTTCTGCATCTATCAAAATAATCATGTGATTCTTGACTTTAAGTCTATTGATATGGTGAATTACATTTATTGATTTCCTGATGTTGAACCAACCTTGCATCCCTGGGATGAAACCCACTTGATCATGGTGCACTATCTTTTTAATATGTTTTTGTATGCGATTTGCGAAAATTTTGTTGAGAATTTTTGCGTCAATGTTCTTTAAGGATATTGGTCTGAAATTTTCTTTCCTCAATGTGTCTCTGTCTGGTTTAGGTATCAGGGTAATATTGGCTTCATAGAATGAGTTTGGGAGGGTTCCCTCCTCTTCTATTTTATGGAATACTTTGAGAAGTATTGGAATGAGCTCTTCTTTAAAGGTTTTGTAGAACTCGGCTGAGAACCCATCTGGTCCTGGACTTTTCTTTGTTGGTAGGCTTTTGATGACTTCTTCTATTTCATTACTTGAAGTTGGTCTATTTAAATTGTGTATGTCCTCCTCGTTCAGTTTAGGCAATTCATATGTCTCTAGAAACCTGTTGATGTCTTTGAAATTTTCTATTTTGTTGGAGTATAGATTTTCAAATTAGCTTCTAATTATGTTTTGTATTTCATTCGTGTCTGTTGTGATATTTTCTTGTTCATTCCGAATTTTACTGACTTGGGTTTTCTCTCATCTTCTCTTTGTTAGTGTGGCTAAAGGTTTATCAATTTTGTTTAGTTTTTTGAAGAACCAACTATTTATTTTGTCAAATTTTGTATTGTTTGTTTTGTTTCAATTTTGTTGATTTCAGCTCTCAGTTTATTTCCTGTCTTCTACTACTTTTGGTGTTGGTATGTTCTTCTTTTTCTAGGGCTTTGAGCTGTAGTGTTAGGTCGTTTATTTTTTGAGTTTTACTTCTTTTATTAAATGCTCTCCATGAAATAAATCTTCCTCTAAGTACTGCTTTCATAGTGTCCCAGAGATTTTGATATGATGTTTCTTTGTTCTTGTTTACCTCTAAGAATTTTTTAATTTCCTTCCTAATATCTTCAGTTATCCATTCATCATATAATAGCATATTGTTTAATCTACAGGTGTTGGAGTAGTTTCTGTTTTTTACTCTTACATTTATTTCTAACTTCAATCCATTATGAACTGATAGAATACAATGTAGTGTCTCTATCTTCTTGTATTTGCTGACATTAGCTTTGTGGCATAATATATGGTCTATTTTAGAGAAGGATCCATGTGCTGCTGAGAAGAAAGTGTATTCGCTCTTGGTTGGATGGTATATTCTATAAATGTCTGTTAAGTCTAAATTATTGATTGTGTTATTGAGATCTATGGTTTCTTTGTTCAATTTTTGTTTGAAAGATCTGTCCAGTGGTGAGAGAGGCATGTTAAAATCACCTAGTATTATTGTGTTATGGTCTATTTGGTTTCTAAAATTGAGAAGGATTTGTTTAACATACATGGATGAGCCACTGTTTGGGGCATAGATGTTTATGATTGTTATATCTTGCTGATTTATGCTTCCGTTAAGCAGAATGGAATGAGTAACATTGGCTTGAAATCCACATTATCTGAAATGAGGATGGATACTCCAGCTTTTTTGCTGAGTTCATGTGCATGGTATGTTTTTCCCGATCCTTTCACCTTTAGTCTATGGGTATCTCTTTCTATGAGGTGAGTCTCTTGCAGGCAACATATTGTTGGATCTTTCTTTTTAATCCAATCTGCCAGTCTATGTCTTTTGATTGATGAATTCAGGCCATTAACATTCAGGGTTATTATTGAGAATTGATTTGTATTCCCAGTCATTTGGTTCATATTTAAATTTTTATTTATTTATTTATTCAGTTATTTTTTGACACATCTTGGTTCCTCCTTTATTTGAAAGTTCCTTTAGGATAATTCCTCCCTTTGCTGATTTGCTTCTTTGTTTTTTCTCTTCCTCATGAAATATTTTTCTGAGAATGTTCTGAAATGCTGGCTTTCTTTTTGTAAATTCTTTTAGCTTTTGTTTATCATGGAATGATTTTATTTCATTGTCAAATTTGAAGGTAAGTTTTGCTGGGTATAAGATTCTTGGTTGGCATCCATTTTCTTTCAGTGCTTGACAAATGTTGTTCCAGGCCCTTCTAGCTTTTAGGGTCTGGATTGAAAAATCTGCTGATATCCGTATTGGTTTCCCCCTGAATGTAATTTTGGTTCTTTTCTCTCACAGCCTTTAAAATTCTGTCTTTATTTTGTATGTTCGGTATTTTCATTATAATGTGCCTTGGTGTGGGTCTGTTGTAATTTTGTGTATTTGGAGTCCTATAAGCCTCTTGGACTTGATTTTCCACTTCATTCTTCAGATTTGGGAAATTTTCTGATATTATTTCATTGAATAGATTGTTCATTCTTTTGGTTTGTTTCTCTAAGGCTTCCTCAATCCTAATAATTCTCAAATTTGGCCTTTTCATGATATCCCATAGTTCTTGCTGATTCTGAGCACCCCTTCATGCTCAAAACACTAGAAAAAATAGGGATAGTGGTACCATTACTTAACATTTTAAAGCCCATCTATGCTAAGCCCATGGCTAATGTCATTCTAAATGGTGAAAAAGAGAAAGCATTCCCTCTAAAAACTGGAACAATACAGGGATGCCCTCTTTCACCACTTCTATTCAATATCGTCCTTTAAACTCTAGCCAGAGCAATTAGACAGACCAAAGAAATTAAAGGGATATGTATAGGAAAAGAAGAACTCTAACTATCTCTATTTGCTGATGATATGATTATATACTTAGAGGAACCAGGAAATTCGACCAGAAAACTTTTAGATCTCATAAGTGAATTCAGTAAAGTAGCGGGATATAAGATCAATGCACATAAATCTAAGGCCTTTTTATACATAAGCGATGAATCTTCAGAAAGATAAATTAGGAAAACCACTCCATTCACAATAGCATCAAAAAGAAAAATAAAATACTTGGGAATCAATCTCACAAAAGAGGTGAAAGACCTCTACAATGAGAACTACAGAACACTAAAGAAAGAAATTAAAGAAAATCTTAGAAGATGGAAAGATCTCCCATGTTCTTGGATAGGAAGAATTAATATTGTCAAAATGGCCATACTACCAAAAGTGCTATACAGATTCAATGCAATTCCAATTAAAATCCCAATGATGTACCTTACAGAAATAGAGCAAGCAATTATGAAATTCATCTGGAAGAATAAAAAACCCACAATAGCTAAAGCAATCCTTGGCAGAAAGAGTGAAGCAGGGGGTATCGCAATACCAGATCTTCAACTCTACTACAAAGCAATAGTAACAAAAATGGCAGGATATTGGTACCAAAATAGAAAGGTGGAACAATGGTACAGAATAGAGGACATGGACACAAACCCAAATAAATGCAATTTTCTCATACTAGACAAAGGGGCCAAAAATATACAATGCAGAAAAGATAGCCTCTTCAACAAATGGTGCTGGGAGAATTGGAAATCCATATGCAACAGAATGAAACTAAACCCATATTTCTCACCATACACAAAACTAAACTCAAAATGGATTAAGGACCTCAGAATCAGACCAGAGACCTTGTATCTTATAGAAGAAAAAGTAGGTCCAGAGCTTCAAAATGTTGGCTTAGGACCAGAATTCCTCAAAAGACTCCCATAGCACAAGAAATAAAAGCAAGAATTAATAACTGGGATAGATTCAAACTAAAAAGCTTTCTCTCAGCAAAGGAAACTCTCAGTAATGCAAAGAAATAGCCTACAGAGTGGGAGAAAATCTTTGCCAATCATACTTCAGATAGAGCACTAATCTCCAGAATCTATAAAGAACTCAAAAAACTCTACACCAAGAATGCAAATAATCCAATTGACAAATGGTCTAAGGAAATGAATAGACACTTCACAGAAGAAGACCTACCAGCAATCACTAAATATATGGAAAAATGTTCAACATCTCTAGTAATAAGAGAAATGCAAATCAAAACCACCCTAAGATTCCATCTCACCCCAATTAGAATGGCGATTATCAAGAATACAAGCAACAACAGGTGTTGGCGAGGATGTGGGGAGAAAGGTACACTCATACATTGCTGGTGGGGCTGCAAATTAGTGCAGCCACTCTGGAAAGCAGTATGGAGACTCCTTAGAAAACTTGGAATGGAACCACCATTTGACCCAGCTATCCCACTCCTTGGCCTATACCCAAAGGACTTAGAATCAGCATGTTACAGAGATACAGCCACATCAATGTTCACAGCTGCTCAGTTCACAATAGCCAGATTGTGGAACCAACCTACATGTCCTTCAATTGATGAATGGATAAAGAAAATGTGGTATATATATACAATGGAATATTACTCAGCCATAAAGAATGATAAAATTATGGCATTTGCAGGCAAATGGATGAAACTGGAGAATATCATGCTAAGTGAGATAAGCCAATCTCAAAAAACCAAAGTAAGAATGATATCGCTAATAAGTGGATGATGGCACATAATGGGGGGTGGGAGGGGCTAGTGTTAGGTTTAGAGTTAGGTTTAGGGAGGGGAGCAAGAATGGAGGAAGGAAGGACTGTATAGAGGGAAAAGAGGGGTAGGAGGGGTGGGTGGGAAGGAAAAAAATAACAGAAAGAATCAAACAACATTACCCTATGTAAATTTATGATTACACAAGTGGTATGCCTTTATGCCATGTACAGAGAAACAACATGTATCCCATTTGTTTACAATAATAAAAAAAATAGTTGAGAAAACTAAGGCACAGAGATATTGCCCAGTTTACCTGAGATCACACACTAGTAAGTGGAAGAACCTGATTCAAATTTAGTTTGTATTCTTAACCACTACTCTCACTGACTTAGAGCACCAGAGAATAGCAGTGCTCTTGGAAAATAAGCACTGACTGGGGACACCAAAAATGAAAATGGTTGTCAGGTCCAGGTATGTCTATGGAGAAAAGTAGACCAAGGACAGAAGTCTGGCCTATAGTGCATTGTATAAAGGACTGTGATAACCCTCCCCTGCCTCCTGACCCCACACAATACACTGCCTCAGTCAGAAACTGACTTTTATCAAACACATTTTCCTTTTGGTTTCTTAAAGTTGCCCCAGATTATCTCATGCCAGCCATCCCAAACATCCTTCTGATGCCACAGGTTTGATTTGGCCATTCATTCTCTATAGATTAGATGCTTAAGGACAGGAAATAGGAGGAAATAAAGTCCAGAAACAAATGTGGTCTGACCTGGTTCACTGGGATCCAGCTTTGCTTGGGACTTCTGCCAGACATATTTACCCAACATTAACTACTTTCTGTACCACTTGTAAGATCTCTTATAATTATTGTAATTTGTACTTTTATTACTACCATTTCTATTAAAATACTTATTATATGAAGGAAAGATGTGGGGCTGTAATACAGAGCCAATAAAAAGGACTGAGAAACATGCCAGTAAAGCCAGGATAATTGAGAACTGTACAATTGAGTGTACCCAAATAAAGAGTTAGGGACAGAAGTTAGTGATCTCTTTAAAACAACAGATAAGACTAATAAAACAAAAGCGGATTCATTTTTTAAAAATAATTTTTAGATGTTGATAGACCTTTATTTTATTCATTTATTTATATGTGGTGCTGAGAATCAAACCCAGTGCCTCACACATTCTAGGAAAGTGCTCTACCACTGAGCTACATCCCTATCCCCAGAAAGGGGATTCTCTTGAAAATATCAACAAGATGGGCAAAAACCCCAAACAAAATATTCAAAACTTCTAACAAAGAAAATTCAAGGTCTGCAATCATCCACTGCTCACTCCAAGAAAATGAGAATAGTGGTTAGGAGCATAAATAAAAGAATATAATGTATATGTGAAGAATTTGAAAACAGAGTTTGTTGGGGTTCAATATCAACCGATCCCCAGAGTCAAAGTGCACACATGGTAATGCAAAATACACAAGGAGGTTTTATTGCAAGCTTGAGCTTGGACCACAACCAGTCTCTCAGACCACTAGAATGGTTGAGTGAGGAGCAGCCCTGAGAGGTGAGAAAGCACTCTATTTAAGAGATTTTCAAGCATTCACACACAAAGACCTGTACAATATTGGTTAATATTTGAACAGCTAAACATTTGTCTTCTTTTGGTTGGTTCCCACCAATCTATTTGATTCTCATTGGGTCCCACCAGAACTGAACTGTCCTGGAGGAAGAAGGGAGGAGGGAAGGGATGAACTATGCAGGAGATGAGTTGGGGCTAGATCCCCCTGTCCTAGATAGATAAGGTTTCCAGGCAGCTGCACATTCCTCAGACAGATATCTCTTAACAACCCTGACAAGTCCAGGGGCACAGATGTCCTGTTTGTCCTGTATTGGCTCTCAAGGGTGCAGTCGCAACTGACTGCATCCTGGTGATTAAGATAGTTCCTCATCCCTTAGTGTTATTGTGCCCCTTCCTAGGGGGGTTTTCACAGGCCGGTTCACAGAATGGCTTGTTTATACAAGTTAGCTGCACAGATATCAACCTGTTCTCAGCAAGTTGAGGTAGAAAACATTTTAGAAAAAATTAAAATTCTAAAGCACCAGAAAAGAAAAAGAACCTTGAATATACCAATAACCACTGAATAAATTGAACCAGTAATTAAGACAGTCCCTAACCCCTGCCAAAGAAAGAAGTTCGGCAATTTAGTAAAGACAAATTCTAGTCAGAGCTTAAAATTAGGTGTTGCTGCTTATTAGCTGTGACCTTTATGTAATCAGAACTTTAACTGCCTGCTCATTTGTAGCCCCTAGATATCAATCGAAATGACAATAAGCAAGAAAGCACAGATATAAATAATTTACTGAAATAGTCTGAGAAGTGCAAAAATATATTTACTTTTTCTACAGATATTTATTGTACTTCTAACAGGTGCCAGGCTTTGTAGTTTGATATTTAGTGCTGAAGTTTAATATTTAAACTTACTCTGGACTAAATAGGAATTAAGCTACAAGACAGTATAGGAAATCATTTTGACACATATGATTCTAGCCAATAAAATGTCTAGGTGTAGACAGTCAGGTATTAACAGGAAGCTTTTACTTCAGCTTGTTCAGTTGGGAGCAGAGATTATGGATTTGCTTCAGAACTGACACTTGTCACTAAAATGTACACCTTTTTATCTTGGTATTTATCATCTTAGGTGCTAGCAATACAGAAATTAAGTGTACACAAGCTTTTTTCCCTTATGAGTCATCTTTCTAATAAATTTGATATTATTTATCAATGAAAATATTTTTTCAGGAGTTAGGGTTTAGAACTCAGTTGGAGAGGGCTTATATAACATGAGTGTTGCTCTCGGTTCAATTCTCAGTACCACATATAAACAAATAAAGGTCCATTGACAACTAAAACAAAAAAATAAACTATTTGTGCACAATAAAACTAAATGAATTCTGCTGTCATGTGTAACTAAGTAGAATGAATAAAAATATTTTAAAAATACATTTTTGACTCTAATGGAGCTATTCTAAATATTTCAAGATAAACAATCCTCATTTTTAGTTTACTGAGAAACATCTTTGTAGTGCTCTGGAAAACTGATGACAAATTCCAAATTATAGTATTAGAAATTATGGATTTATAGAGTATGACTTAATTTTTTTTCTCAATATTTAAAGCAGATCAGCATACCTAGATAGCATAGAACATTTTATAACCATTATTTGGATATTCTTTAGTAACATCTAAATTATGTACTTTATTCTAGTAGCCTGTCATATAAAACAATTAAGAGCATTTTGTGGGCTTTACTCTTCTTTGCTCTAGGTCATCTTGCAATTGTCATCTGTAATTCATTGTATAAAATAGATTGGAAATTGATCCATCAAAATGATGATGAGAGAACCAAACTACTGTGGTCTGTTTGGGAATGTAAAGAACCCAATTTTTTTCCCAGGGGATTTGTAATAATTATGTTAATTTTTTTTGCCCCCTGCTATTCCCCACACTGCTTAACAGTCACATGTCAGGGCCAATCACAACTGAACAGAGCTGCTTTTCCAGTACTGCTTTCATTGACCTCTCAGAAATTCTGATGTACTCTGGCTGAAATTATAGGTTCATTAACTGATCAAGTTTGTACCCCTGGGCTAGTTTACCTGTGTCAAAAGAAGGACATTGCAAAACCTTCTGTCCATTTGGTTTGCACTTTTCATAACATGGATAGTCTACCTATATGTTGCCATTTTAAAAACTGGTTTTATATATTCAAGTAAATATGAAAATCCATTTTGCATTAAGCAAATTTTAATGTTTTTATTTTCATTTATTTTTTCTTTTTTTATTATTGTAAACAAACGTGATACATGTTGTTCCTCTGTACATAGAGCAAAGGCATACCATTTGTGTAATCATAAATTTATGAGGGCAAAGTTGTTTGATTCATTGTTATTTTTCCCTTCCCCACACTCCTCCCACACCTCTTTTCCTACTATACAGTCCTTCCTTCCTCCATTCTTGCCACCCTCCCTAACCCTAACCCTAACACTAACCCTTCCCACCCAACATTACGTGTCATCATACTCTTATCAGAGAGATAATTCGACCTTTGTTTTTTTGAGATTATCTTATCTCACATAGCATGATATTCTACAATTTCATCCATATGCCTGCAAACACCATAATTTTATCATTATTTGTGATTGAGTAATATTCCATTGTATATATATATATATATATATATATATATATATATATATATATATATATATACCAGTGTTTCTTTATCAATTCATCAATTGAAGGGCATCTAGGTTGTTTCCACAATCTGGTTATTGTGAATTGAGCAGCTATGAACATTGATGTGGCTTATCTCTGGAGTATGCTGATTTTAAGACCTTTGGGTATAGACCAAGGAGTGGGATAGCTGGGTCAAGTGGTGGGTTTATTCCAAGTTTTCTAAGAAGTCTCCACACTGCTTTCCAGAGTGACTGCACTAATTTGCAGCCCCACCAGCAATGTATGAGTGTACCTTTTTCCCCACATCCGCGCCAAAACCTGTTGTTGCTTGTATTCTTGATAATTGCCATTCAAATTGGGGTCAGATGGAATCTTCGGGTGGTTGTGATTTGTATTTCTCTTATTACTAGAGATGTGGAACATTTTTTCATATGTTTGTTGATTGCTTGTAGATCTTCTGTGAAGTGTCTGTTCATTTCCTTAGTCCACTTGACAATTGGGTTATTTGTATTCTTGGTGAAGAGTTTTTTGAGTTCTTTATAGATTCTGGAGATAAGTGCTCTATCTTAAGTATGATTGGCAAAGGTTTTCTCCCACTCTGTAGGCTCTTTCATCACATTGCTGATAGTTTCCTTTGCTGAGAGAAAATTTTTTAGTTTGTCTCTATCCAAGTTATTGATTCTTGCTTTTATTTCTTGTGCTATGGGATTCCTGTTGAGGAAGTCTGGTCCTAAGCCTACATGTTGAAGATCTGGACCTACTTTTTCTTCTATAAGATGCAGGGTCTCTGGTCTGATTCCAAGGTCCTTGATCCATTTTGAGTTGAGTTTCGTGCATGGTAATAGATAGGGGTTTAGTTTCATTCTGTTGCATATGGATTTCCAATTCTCCCAGCACCATTTGTTGAAGAGGCTATCTTTTCTGCATTGTATATTTTTGGCACATTTGTCTCATATAAGAAAATTGTATTTATTTAGGTTTGTGTCTGTGTCCTCTACTCTGTACCATTGATCTACCTGTCTATTTTGGTACCAATACCCTGCCGTTTTGCTACTATTGCTTTGTAGTAGTTGAAGTTCTGGTATTGCCATACCCCCAGCTTCATTTTTTCTGTGAAGGAATGCCTTAGCTATTCTGGGTTTCTTACTCTTCCAGATAAATTTCATAATTGCTTGATCTATTTTTGTAAGGTACGTCATTGGGATTTTAATTGGAATTGCATTGAATCTGTATAGTACTTTTGGTATTATGGCCATTTTGACAATATTAATTCTTCCTATCCAAGAACATGGGAGATCATTCCATCTTCTAAGGTTTTCTTTAATTTCTTTCTTTATTGTTCTATAGTTTCATTGTAGAGGTCTTTCACCTCTTTTGTTAGATTGATTCCCAAGTATTTTATTTTTTTCAAAGCTATTGGGAATGTGGTATTTTTCTAATTTTTCTTTCCAAAGATTCATCACTCATATATCAAAATGCATTAGATTTATGAGCAATGATCTTATATCCTGCTACTTTACTGAATTCACTTATGAGTTCTAAAAGTTTTCTGGTGGAATTTCCAGGTTCCTCTAAATATAAAATCATGTCATCAGCAAATAGGGATAGTTTCAGTTCTTCTTTCCTATTCATATCCCTTTCTTTGGTCTTTCTATTTGCTCTGGCTAGAGTTTCAAAGACAATGTTGAATAGAAGTGGTGAAAGGGTGTATCCCTGCCTTGTTCCAGTTTTTAGGGGGAATGCTTTCAGTTTTATACCATTTACAATGATATAAGCCATGGGCTTAGCATAGATAACATTTACAAAGATAAGGAATGTTCCCACTATCCCTATTTTTTCTAGTGTTTTGAGCATGAAGGGGTGCTGTATATTATCAAATGATTTTTCTGCATGTATTGAAATAATCATGTGATTCTTGAATTTAAGTCTGTTGATATGGTGAATTACATTTATTGATTTCCTGATGTTGTAACAACCTTGCATCTCTGGAATGAAACCCACTTGATCATGGTGCACTATCTTTTTAATATGTTTTTGTATGCGATTTGGTAAAATTTCATTGAGAATTTTTGCGTTGATGTTCATTAGGGATATTGGTCTGAAATTTTTTTTCCTCAATGTGTCTCTGTCTGGTTTAGGTATCAGGGTGATATTGGCTTCATAGAATGAGTTTGGGAGGGTTCCCTCCTCTTTTATTTCATGGAATACTTTGAGAAGTATTGGAATGAGCTCTTCTTTAAAGGTTTTGTAGAGCTCTGCTGAGAACCCATCCAGTCCTGGACTTTTCTTTGTTGGTACGCTTTTGATGACTTCTTCTATTTCATTACTTGAAATTGGTCTCTGTATTGTGCATATCCTCTTCGTTCAGTTTAGGCAATTCATATGTCTCTAAAAACCTGTTGATGTCTACGAAATTTTCTATTTTGTTGGAGTATAGATTTTCAAATTAGCTTCTAATTATGTTTTGTATTTCAGTCGTGTCTGTTGTTATATTTCCTTGTTCTTTCCGAATTTTAGTGATTTGGGTTTTCTCTCTTCTTCTCTTTGTTAGTGTGGCTAAGGGTTTATCAATGTTGTTTATTTTTTCGAAGAACCAACTATTTATTCTGTCAATTTTTTGAATTGTTTCTTTTGTTTCAATTTCATTGATTTCAGCTCTGATTTTTACTATTTCCTGTCTTCTCCTACTTTTGGTGGTGGTCTGTTCTTTTTCTAGGGCCTTGAGCTGTAGAGTTAGATCATTTATTTGTTGATTTTTTCTTCTCTTATTGAATTTGCTCCATGAAATAAATTTTCCTCTAAGTACTGCTTTCATCTTGTCCCAGAGATTTGGTATGATGTATCCTTCTTCTCATTTACCTCTAAGCATTTTTACTTTCCTTCCTGATATCTTCTGTTATCCATTCATCATATAGTAGCATATTGTTTAATCTCCAGGTGTTGGAGTAGTTTCTGTTTTTTACTCTTTCATTTATTTCTAATTTAAATCCATTATGATCTGATAGAATACAAGGTAGTGTCTCTATCTTCTTGCATTTGCTAACATTATCTTTGTGGCATAATACTTGGTATATTTTAGAGAAGGATCCATGTGCTGCTGAGAAGAAAGTGTATTCGCTCTTTGTTGCAAGGTATATTCTATACATGTCTGTGAAGTCTAAATTATTGATTGTGTTTTTGAGATTTATGGTTTCTTTGTTCTATTTTTGTTTGGAAGATCTGACCAGTGGTGACAGAGGCATGTAAAATCACCTAGTATTTTTGTGTTATGGTCTATTTTTTTTTTGAAATTTAGAAGGATTTATTTGACATACATGGATGAGCCAGTGTTTGGGGCATAGATATTTATGATTGTTATGCCTTGCTGATTTATCCTTCCCTTAAGCTGTATGAAATGTCCTTCTTTATCTCTTCTTTCTAACTTTGGCTTGAAGTTCACATTATCTGAAATGAGGAAGGATACCCCAGCTTTTTTGCTGAGTCCATGTGCATGGTATGTTTTTCCCTATCCTTTCACCTTTAGTCTATGGGTATGTTTTTCTGCGAGATGAGTCTCTTACAGGCAACATATTGTTGGATCTTTCTTTTCAATCCTATCTGCAAGTCTATGTCTTTTGATTGATGAGTTCAGGCCATTAATATTCAAGGTTATTATTGAGATATTATTTGTATTCCCAGTCATTTGGCTTATTTTTTTTTTGACTCGACTTGGTTTCTCCTTTTTTTGACAATTCCTTTAGGATAGTTCCTCCCTTTGCTGATTACATCATTGTTTTTCATCTTTTCCTCATGGAATATTTTGCTGAGAATGTTCTGTAATGCTGGCTTTCTTTTTGTAAATTCTTTTAGATTTTGTTTATCATGGAATGATTTTATTTTGTCGTCAAAACTGAAGGTAAATTTTGCTGGGTATAAGATTCTTGGTTGGCATCCATTTTCTTTCAGGGCTTGAAAAATGTTGTTCCAGGCCCTTCTATCTTCTAGAGTGTGGATTGAAAAATCTGCTGATATCTTTAATGGTTTTCCCCTGAATGTAACTTGGTTCTTTTCTCTCACAGCCTTTAAAATTCTGTCCTTATTTTGTATGTTAGGTGTTTCATTATTAAGTGCCTTGGTGTGTGTCTGTTGTAATTTTGTGTATTTGGAGTCCTATAAGCCTCTCATACTTCATTTTCCATTTCATTCTTCAGATTTGGGAAATTTTCTGATATTATTTTTTGAATGGATTGTTCATTCCTTTGGTTTGTTTCTCTAAGCCTTTCTCTACCCAACAATTCTTAAATTTGGCCTTTTCATGATATCCCATAATTCTTGTAGATTCTGTTCATGATTTCTTACCATCTTCTCTGTTTGGTCAAATTTGGTTTCAAGATTAAATATTTTGTCTTCGATATCTGAGGTTCTGTTTTCCAGGTGTTCTATCCTATTGGTTATGCTCTTTATGGAGTTATTAATTTGGTTCATTGTTTCCTTTATTTCAAGGATTTCTGTTTGTTTTTTTTCCCATTATCTCTAACTCTTTATTGAAATGATATTTTTCTTCCTGTATTTGCTCTTTTAACTGTTGATTTGTGTGATCATTCAATGCCTGCATTTGCTCTTTCATCTCATTGTTTGCTTCCCTGATCATTTTAATTATGTACATTCTGAACTCCCTTTCTGTCATTTCTTCTTCCATGCTGTCATTGGATTTTATTGATGTAACATCTAGATTTGTTTGGGGCATTTTCTTCCCTTGCTCTCTTGTATTGTTCAGGTATCATGGATTGCTGAGATATTGCTGATTTCTTTTATTGTTAAGATTTCTAGTATATCCCCTCTTTGCCTTCAGTAGCCTGAAGTCTTGGAGGAAGTTGATAATGTAGTGCTCCACATGAAGCTGCCTCTGTAGTGGTGGTGGCCTTCAGGTTGGGTATTTTCCCAGCTAGTGGGCAGAGGTGCCTCCACTTGTTGACCAAGGTCATCCAAAGGGAAACTAGACTGCAGGCTGAGGCAAGGCCTGTTTGGGCCTGTGTCTCTGGTTTTACCATCCTTGTGGGAAAACCTCACCCGGCAGGGAAGGCTCACCCAGTGGGGAGGTCTCTCTGGACCGTTCCCCTCCTAGAGGTTCCCCTCAATCCACAACTACCACTTGGGCTTGGGACTTTCCTCTGCAATGTTCCCAGGGTCTCGTACTTACCTCCTGAACCTGGAAGCCTCGCCCTACAAAGAAGGGTCTCTTTAGGCTGCCCCTCCTCAGAGAAGCTGCCCGCAGTCCTGGAACCTTTGCCCTATCCCTCAGCTTGTCTCTGTGTAGCTCTTCCACCAAGAAGCCACCTAGGTCCTGGGACCATGCTCTGCCCCTAATTGCCAGTAAGCCACCTGTCACACGCCTCCTCCTCTGGGCATCGCCCGAGCTCCGGTGCAGTCGCTCTGAGTCCAAGCAACCTTCAGCATGCCTCTTCCTCTGGGCAGCTGCCCGGTGTTCCTTGCGGTTGCTCAGAGTCCAAGTGTCCCACTGCATTCCTCCTCCTCCATGCAGCTGTCCGAGCTCTGGTGTGGTCACTCCGAGTCCAAGTGACCCACCATGTGCCTCTTCCTCCGGGCAGCTGCCTGGTGCTCTGTGCAGTTGCTCTGAGTCCAAGTGACCTGCCGTGTGCCTCATCCTCTGGGCAGACACCTGGAGTTCTGGTGAGGTCACTCCAAGTCCAAGCAACTCGTTGCACACCTCCTCCTCCTGGCAGACACCCAGAGCCCCATTGCAGTCGCTCTGAGTTCAAGTGACCTGCCACGTTCCTCCTCCTCCTCTGGGAAGCTGCCTGGAGTTATGCTGTGGTTGCTCTGAGTCCAAACAACTTGCCATGTGCCTCCTTCTCTGGGCAGCCACCAGGAGTTGCAGAGGATTGCTCCGAGTCCAAGCATTGCACTGAGCGACCCTCCTCTACAATGCTCCCAGTTGTCTGAGTTTATTGCTCCAGCAGAGGGAGGGGTGTTTCATTGGGCGACTCTACTTCACAAAGTTCCCTGCGATCTGGGACTACTGCCCCATCCAGAATGCCTCCCCAATGGGAGAGACTCACCTGGCGACTTTGAGTTCATCCTAAGTCTCTCAATATCTCCTCTTCTTGAATTCTGAGTCCTGGAGCAACATGAAGTGCAGCCACCCTCTAGTCCACCATCTTGAAAACCCCCTAATATTTTTATTTTTATATGCTCTTAGCTCTTCAGCATTGAACACTGTTCACAGTGAAGAACTTTTTTTTAATGTTTTCAGTGGAACTAATAATGATGGAAACCTTCTTTCTCTTTAATTCTGCATATGCTGAACTGTATTTGTATACATACTATAATAGCTTTGCATTCCTTTGCATTCAGTTTTATGTAAAAGATTTATATATTTTTAGTACTAAGAGAAAATATTTAAAAGATGAAAATTACTATCAAAGAACTCTCTAGTAAATTTCATTATTTTTACAATAGAAAAATATGAAAGCATAATCACATCACTTTTTCCTTTTAGCTTTCAATTTTATAAGAATTGCCTTAGAATCTCTTTTGAATTAAAATTAATAAATGTAATATCCAAGTAACATTTTTATAAGAGTAAAGTAAGTCATATTTAGACAATAAACATTCATAAAAGAAAATGTTCTGGGAAGCATTTTTTAAACTTTGAAGCCACTTAGATATTCATATCTTTTCTCCTCCCTAGCAAAAATCTGAAATGGATAGTTACTAGTCTATAGCATCCAGACTGCTATACTTTCTAGTTGAGCATATTATTTTAAAAGATTAGCCCTGATCCTTCCTATAAAAAAAAATCACACCAACCTGATATATTTAATGTATCAATAGGAGTTGGGTTTCTCTAAATACCTGCAATCATAATTAACATTTAAAAATCTAATATTTTTTTCTGTTTTACTCATGAATCACCTTTACTTATTTTTTTAATAAAAATCTAATATTTCAAAAGCTCACTGGTGAACTCAAACAACAAAGAAGTGATTTTGTAGAACTTTTTTGAGGATAGCCACAATTTTTGATGGATCAAAAAATGTACTATAATGCAAACATCAGACTAGGTAATGAAGGCATTGCTTGTGGAAACTGAGACATGATAAACTGCTTTATATTTTACTACATTGATGGTAATATTGGAAGAAAACCTGGCAAAAATTCTTCAGGAATCATATTACTGTGGAACTACCTGCAGAAACAACAAAGAGATTCTTTTGTGTAGTACAGTTTAGAACAGTGATAAAATATTTTCTGTTCTGTTAAAAAAATTATGAGGCACCATTACAGTGGCACCAAACATATACATGAAGCAGGAATGTTCCAAAGTAGATAAATGAACTAGAAAGTGCCCACTAAAGATTAGGTTAACTGTAATCTTTAACTACAGAGTAATGGAAACCAACTTGAAATGTGACTAAATAGTTGATCCAAACCAGGCATTAAATGGCAGGGATTATGATAAGGTCAAAAAGTGAACTTTATAAAAACATATTACTTGAATTTTCAGAAACTAAAATTAGGCTTAGTTCAAAATTCAGATTTTCAATTGGAGTCAAGCTTCTCTCTCCTTTGTGGAGACACAGGTTTTTAAGGAAAAAAAAATGATAACTCCTGTATGCTGTAACTGCAAAGTAATGGGACTGGCTTCAAAATCCACAAACAGACATTACTGGTACTCTCTTATAGAGGTTAAGTCTTTACTAAAATAAAATGATCTGGTTCAGGGAACTGGAAATTACTGAAAGTAAATTGTGTGAGCTAGAAGCTAAAAGAGGCCTTTGGGGATACTTCCCTCCACCTGTATCTTGATCAGGACAGGTTTGCAAAAGAAGCTCAGAGTTGCCTTGGGTTACTGAACTCATTTGAAGGTAGAACAGTGATGGGCATTCCAATTTCATTTCCTCAAGGCCTAACTAGAAATAACTATTGGTCCAAAACAGGAAAAGAAATATTATTAAAAATTGTAGGATAAGTGCTGTGGTTATAACTCAGTGTATAACTCAGTAGGGAAGTAGAGTACTTCCATAGCATGTGTGAGGCACTGGGTTCAGCACCACATACAAATAAATAAAATAGAGGTCCATTGACAACTAAATTAAAAAAAAACTGTAGAATAAAAGAACACATACAAAATGCAAGATTCTGAGAGAAACTAAAATAAGTCAATTGGCAAGAATTTCAACTAAAATTTCATATATTTTTAAAATTAAATGCTGATTCAAAATATTCAAATGCACAGAAATCTTATTCTTGGTATCTTTCTTCCTCAAAATACTTTACACTCTAGATCCTCTTACTAGAAATGGGATAATAAAATTTTTGATAGATCAAAATGCTTTATGCAGGGTCAACTGTAGAAATGGAGAATAACTCTCAGAGCACTACCTCATGCTGTGTGTTCTTGAAATAAATACTTTAGTCCAAATAGGCTTCAAAGTGCAGCAAGCCCCCCACCTTCTTTTAGTGTTTGCATGATCAGTGTTAAAGTGCTATGGCTGATGTTTTTTAGAGCTATACAACCTGAACATTGGTCTCTGTACATGTCTTATCTGTGATTGCAAATCTTCATTCACTTTCATATATGTATCATTTTTACTGTGGTATTTTTTTGTGGAATAAATACTTTGTGATGAGAGGTGTTTCGAGGTTATATGTTGGTTTTCTTCAATTTTCTTGGAATGACCCCAATTTTACTTTTTCCATATGATTTGTAAATATATCTTGTTACCTACCCTATATATGGCACATCAAAAAAAAAAACTTTAAAAACAGATATATAAAGAAGTACATATAATTATTGAGGTTGAGTTCAAGAGAGTGGAATGGGTTTGGAAAATGGTCCCTTGATCATTTGAATCTTAAATTCTATCCACTTCTCTGTACTGAGATGGGAGAAGTGATGAACAAGGAAAAACCCCAAACCATTGTTCTTCCTTTAGGCTACTTTTTTGATAAAGGAGAATGTGAACTGTCAGGTTTGGTGACAGAGGTTGCTAGGCTACCGAATCTCACTTCCAGGATGACCTAACTCTGGCTTTCATGGGTGAGTTAAAAAATGTCTCCATCTGTGTCTGGTAGATGTAGGCTGGTGTGCATGTAGGGGAGGAGAGGCAGGAGAAAATAATAGAAAAATGGAGACCCAAACTGACAGGTTCAGTACCTCTACAGTGCCAGAAAGGGTCACAGAGAACTGCTAGCCACACATTTTATAATGTGTTCTTGTAGGTAGAATAGGAAATCATTCAGTTTGTGAAGAAACAAACATTTGAAAATAAACTGTTACAGTTTCCTCTTCTCAAGAAGGAAACAGATTTGTTTAGCCCAGTTTATACATAAAATAGTTTAACTCAATCAGATTTACAAAATGCCCTTTTATACTTAAATATGCACAGGCACCTCTCCCACACATGCACACCCACTTTCTTAACACTACCTGGGACTGTAGGACCCTGCCCCCAGGGTTGACACTGGAGAACATGCCATATTCACTACCCTTTCCCAGATGAGTCAGGTCCCTAAGCCTGTCTTTTATTTCAATAGATGACAAAATTTCAGTAATTGATGGCAACTATTTATAAGTACTTATCATGTATAAGTGTTTTTCTAAACTTTTGTCAGAGCTTACTTTTTCTGGTTATGGTGTTTTGATTATTCTTTTTAGAACAACTTAAAACTGGTATATTTTGATGAATATTAAATAATAATAAAATAATTTTGCTTTTGATTTCTGTGTCAATCAATACTTTTCTGAGTTTTATGTGTTAATTAATTTGGCCTTAACATTATCTACAGAACATTAAAGTAGTTTTTATTAAATATTCCCATTCACTTAAATGTGGAATCTATGGCACAGGCCAGTGATTTGGATGATAAAATTGATATTTAAACATAGGTAATCTTGATAACATGCCCGAACTCTTACTCACTGTTTATGCTGTCGCTCCTTAAAATAATGACTCTTTTAAGATCACTACTATTATGCCCTGTGTTATCAGCTACATGATTTCAAAACTATAAATGTAGTAATTTTGAATCTGTATATATTTACCACTTGTCAATCTGTGTTGAGTACTCTGCAGAACCAAGAAGCATATCAGGTGGCTGATACCATAGTGTGACAACATCACTTGAGTATGTCTTGTGGGAACTGACATGGATCTGGCTAGTCCTTACTAGGGAAAAGAAAACAAAGAATTAAATATACTGAAATCCATTAAGAATATAGAGGATTTCTTAGTCCCTATCCTCAGCATGAATCCATTCACAGGGATAATGAGATTGCTACTCTATGTCTTCTTGAAGCTTCAATAAAATTGTTTTTATGAATTCTGCTGACTACATGTGGTCTTGGGCCAGCACATCATTATATAATTAATCTAAATACAATAATTCTGAGACCACAAATTTTTACTTACTTTTATGTGCTGAATGTATGTGATATAATGTGTAGATACTTAGTTTACCTTAGTCTAAGTTATTGTTTTCCTTTTGTCCATAAGTCACAGTGCTAATATTATTTTCTAGCTGAAATTAAATTAATCCAAACTAGGTCAGTGACACTAAGATACACAATTTTACTTGCCAAAATTAGAAGCTTTTATCACCTTTAACTTAATTCTAACATTTACTTGCTATATCAAATTTTTTATTAAATATCCTGAGGTTATTATTCTACAATCCAGGTGAGTTTTACTGACAATTTCCTTGCAGAAATTCACTCAGAAAAGTTTTCCATGGAATAGAAATGAGAATGTATTCTGTACTCTTGTTACATGAATAAGTTTAGACTAACAGAGATCTCATTGTTTTTGAGGATTGCTAATTGCTGTAAATGATGCAAAACATTTGCCATTCCTTTGTCAATTTAATATGGAATACACTAATTATCCAGAAATTAAGAGTAGAGTTCCCAATTTTATCTGTCATTACCACTAGAGTTATTATCATCTCTAAGCCTCTAAATCCTCATCACTTGAAGAAGGAGCAATTTTGAAAGGTAGATTAGGAAAATAAATTTAATTTTACCATATATTTTATTTCAAACAAAAGAATTATTTTTAGCTGAGATTACTATAGCATATAACTTTATATGACACATAACTTTATATATCTAAATAAAATATGAAAAGAATCAAAAACCTTAAATCAATACTTTATTACATTGGATAAATTTGCAAAAACAATACCAGAAAGTTAAATTATGGCTAACGGTAACTGGAACAATGCTGACACCATTTTATTTATTATCAATTTTACTATTAATGTCCCAAATTTGAGAAATAAATACAACAAATTATTTTCTATAAATTTGGTAATTAATATGATGGAAGGTAGCTTTCTGATTTATCTTTCAGATGCTAAGACTGAGTTATAAGGAGGTAAAGGACAGAGCTATAAATTTGCTTATCCTATAGCTTTGCAAGTTGCCAGTTGTAGTTCCCCCAATGCTTTACTCTCCTGCTCCTGAGAAGATCATGAACAAGCATGCTTGTCCAAATAGGTTTCTGGTCTGTGGGGGTATCTGGAATTCCATCCAGTGCTTGACAAAGATCCTCTGGAGGATGTTTGCAAAGGCACATCCTAAAAAGAATTGCCGGATGTTTTGCTTCAGAACATGGTGTTTTTTCTGCTATGTTTTTCTGATAATATATTACTCATTTCAGTCTGAATGGATTGCTTAAGGGGATGAGGGGAATACAACAAAAATTCCAGAAAATATTAGCTACAATCTGAAAAACAATGGGTCTTTACCACTAACAATGTCAAAAATAATTTTGCAACCATGCAATGAGTCCCTGAAAGCCTCTGGAGAAAATAGTCATAGATCTGCCTTTGTCTCCAACAGGCGGGTTAAATTATAACGATGGTGGTGGGGTAAAAGAATAAGGTTTCACAACATTCCTTCCCTCCTACAAAGAATAGGTCACCCCTATAATAAACGTTGGTACACAATAACCACTGTGACCGCTGCCCTCCTGTAGCCCTTAACTCAGCAATTTAGATATAAACCAGATGGACCTAGTAGAAATGGTCACATGAGATTACTTGTCTATCGCTTTAACTGCAAGAGTAATAAGAATAGTCTTAGGTCACATAGAGTTTAGATATTAAGGAAATAAACATTGTATTAGCTCATTGATGTAGTTAGATATTCTTAAAACAATTGTGATTAGGTAAGGATAATCTGTAAGGTTACTGTTTTCTGCCTATGCTTGGGAAACTTCTTTAATATTAACCACAAGACTGCCATTGTAGCCTGAAGAAAAATGTATATAAACCCAGCCTTCCCCAGAATAAAGTGGGATTGATTGTACCAGAACTAGAGTCTGTGTCTTTCATTCTCCATCCATCACTGATGCTGTCTCCCCATGCCCCATTTACCTGTGTGGAACCCATGGACTCCTGCTAGGGCTTGACCCTGGCACTGGTCTATAGTCAGAATTTTGGTATTGGTATGAAATGAAATATACAATCTCTCAAACTCAACTAACTAAATTTCACATGATTCTGAAAACAGAATTGGGGACAGGCAGTTAGTGTAGAAATAAGGGATCAGGTCAAATGGAGGAAATGAAGGCCGCGAAAGCCATCTGCCTCTGGAAGGTGGAGATTCCCCTGGGAGAATGGAATGTTAAGGATCTCTGGAGCTCATTGATTACCAAATTTACCTGCCCTTATCAAGGATGTCAAGCAAGGAGCTGCTAATTGATGCTCCCCTGGGCCCTTAACTGCCTGAATCACTTTGGCCCTCATCCTGCTCAATCCACTTCTCACTTTTTACATCTCACCTACAAAACCCAGCCTAGTCATGTAGGCAGGAAGGAGAGATAAGTGAGTGTAGGATACACTCACTTCTTGGGACTTTAAAACATCAGCCATGGCCCCCTTCTCCCTCCAGGAAGAGCTCTGTATTATTACCTTTAAATAAAACCTGCTTAATATGCTTGCCTTGGCGTGCTTCTCTAGTGTTCAAACTTGAAAATTACAGGAAGAAGAACTCATTGTCAGTAAATGGCAGTATCATAACTATAGAATGTGAGCTGAGACAAATTTCAAGAAGAAACTTGCCTCTATCATCACATCAAGAAATGTAATTTCTATGAAAAGAAATTCTTTTATAATAAAATTATGAAAATCAAAAGAGTAAAAAAGGAATTGTGTAATTATTTACTGAGAGATAAAATATTTAAATACAGATATATACCATATTCCAAATGGTTAGACTAAACAAAGCAACAGTAGTGGTTATCACCATATTAATTTAATATTTTATATAGCCTAAATCAAATACCAAGATTATTTTTCCAAAAACAATGAAACTAATCTAAAATTCATCTAGATCACTAAACAAAAAACATCTCCAAAAATATTCTTGAATAAGAGTACATGCTCTTCAACTTACCATGAGGTTATGTCTTGATAGACCAATTCTAAGATGAAAATATCATTAAGTTGGAAATGCATTTAAATATACCTAATCATTGAATATCACAGGTTAGCAACACAGAACTCTGTAGAGTATTGTAGTTTAGTCCTGTGGCTTCATGGCTGAATGGGAACTGTGATACTGCATCACAAAGTAATACCATACTGTATATTGCCAGTCAGGGAAAAGATCAAAATTCAAATTGTGAACTATGGATTCTAATAAATGTGTATTGATTTTTCAGCATTGAAAAGTTGAAATCATCATTTAGGTCATGATGAATCAGAAATAGATCATATGTATATGTGCAAAGGGAAGAATGAAAAAATAAATTCTTCTAGATTACTTTAAAATGAATTAAGCTAAATATACATATATATTTGTACATATATATATGTGTATATATATATATATATATATATATATATAAAATCTATAGCATGTCACCTCTAGGGGAAAATATAAATTCAATGAAAGAATTATATGATCTACATACAGATCCAAGTGCCAAAATCTTTCACACCAGTGATAAAATAACATATATTACAAATAAAACTAAGGATAATTTTATTATTATTTTATATATCTATATAATTACACAAATATCAAGTTGATCTCAAGAGTTGAAAGTGTTAACTTATTACAGAGAACACTAATATTGTATTCCTTAACTCACTCAAAACAATCATTTAACAACAAAAATATAATCAACCAGCAGTACAGACACTCTAACTCTAATCTTCATTGTCTCTACAGCTACAAGAAAAGAAACAAACTTCTATTTTTAAGGATTTCATTTTGTGTAGAAAAATATTAATATATAATACATACTAAAATGATATTCATCAAAATATCTGCCTTCAAAGTTATAATATCCCACTGATAAAATAAAGAAATATGTTGCATAACTTACATGGAGAAATAATTTACTATGTACATTAGGAATTTCTTGGTGCCATGAACCACAAAGGAAATGATACTGATACTTATAAAGCAAGGGGGAAAAAAGCTAGTGTCTATTTTATTTTTCTCTCTTTAAATATGAATATGAAGTATCCAAATGAATCTCAAAGAGATATAACTGAAATCACATTTTCTGAAAAGAGGACTTTGTTAAGGCACTCTAGAATGATGTCAGTCTAGATTTCTGAAATTTAAAAAAAATCACTTTTCCTCAACATGGAACTATAAATGAATATTCTATATTCTGTAGAATATAGAATACTATGATTAATGTGTACTTGCCTTGGAATAGTAATTAGGAGAAAGGAAATATTAAGAATACAACTCACTGATTTAACAGCTCTCTTCATGAATATTTTCAAATTGTTTTATTTGCTTGACATATATATATGTACGCATATGTATGTGTTTACATACAAAACACTCATATAAATGTATATGTGTATATTTTAAAGTGTTACCTCCATATGTGTGTGTTTATATACAAAAACACTATATAAATGTATATGTATATATTTTTAAATTTTTACTATTTCTGAGACAAACACCTGTAGGTTACTGGACTTCATCAGATGATTTCCCAGAAGCTTGGTCACTGTCAACATCTGATCCCATTTTTAGATATTTGTGAACAATATCTGTATTGAAAAATTAGAAAATGTTTAACTTAATAAATATTTATTTTATCCAACTATATAATTTTATTGCAGGTAAAATATATAAAATGAGGATACAAAAGTCAGATCATAACAGTCTTTTATACTCAGATGCATATGTGTGCAGTTAAGAGACCAAAATATTAACTCAAATATTATGTTAACTTCAAATAAGAAGTACTAAAAATTCCTTTTACAGTCTTGGATTATGAAACATTATGAAAGAACTTGCATTCAAATCATTATCCAGAGTTGAATAAAAATTACAGACTGGAAATACACATTCAAACTTTTAATGAATAATAGTTATTTAAAAATAGTACTTTAGAAATTGAACTCAGGGGTTTCTTACCAAATCAATATTAAAATTCACCTTATTTCTTTTTTTTGTCTAGGTAATTTAATAGTAAAAGAAGTCCAATTCACATTCATGAGCAGTTGCAAATGATAATGGAATACACTTCTATTATAAAGAGATTCTGGAGAAATTTTATGATAACATCTAGACAAAAAATTAACTTGGCAGCAAAAATGATTGTATTGGTGGTTGATTTCTAATCTCTTAAAATTTGATATCAGATACATGTACAGTCACAAATTTTTACACTTAAAAATTTAAATTTTTAAATAAATAAAATAAATTTGAATTTTTAAATAATTATTAAAAATTAATACACTTAAACAGTTAAAGAATTTATATATGCCTTATATTCCTAGCAATATTTGAAAATTTTCCTACCTAAATGAAATGTAGATCAAAATATAAAGTTTAAATATGTAAAGGTGGTTACAAGAATGTATAGGCAATACCCAGAAAGCAAATTTAACAAAGAGAGAACTGAGAGTCAAGAGAGAACTAAGAGTCAAGAGCTCTTAAGTGTAGACAGACTGTCACTTTCTTGGTAGGGGTTGCTGATACTAGCAGGAAAGTGCTTGGGTTTAGGTGCACAGTAGGATAAAAGGTAAAGCCTTGGGTGTCTAAACTGTAACTGAGTCCTCACAGAAACACCAGTCCCTTGCAAAATTATTATGAGGTAAGTTTGGTAGTCTCAGACTATGAATAAATACTTGAATGCTATCTGACACAACCAAGTTAGTATGTTATTTAAAAAAGTATGATTCAAACACAACTGTTTATTGGTAGTTTTGATCCCATCGATAAAAATGAAAACAATGCAGGTTTATGTCAGAACTTTACTAGTCTGTCAGTGGGAAAAGATATTTCTTTGCTGTAGTAGTTTTTGAGAACCAGAAGAACATTTACTTGCTCAATTTTTGAGCCATTCACTACATAATAGCTAGAGATACAGTAAATTTAATTTTTTCTCATTCCCTAACACTTTCAACATTGCTTTCTTAAATCGAGACCAAGAGTCTAGTACAAGAATAGATGTCTTTGTATGATTCCTGAATTAAACATGTTTTTGGTTGTTTATATAGTTTTGTTTTGTTTTTGCATTTTAAATGTTACTAACCAAAGAAAAGAATATGCAACAGAGACTATAGTCCACAAAACCTAAAAATGTACTAACAAGTCCCTGGTTTAGACAATCAACAGTCAGCCAAGCTCTGACCTGTCGTGTTTTCTGATTTCCAGTCTTCCACAGCAGACTTCATGCTACCAACATGACACCGAATGTGTAATAACAGGAAGAATATGCAGTAGCACACCATCACATGGTACTTTGTAATAAATATACCACAGAAGTAACTCTTACTGAATAGATAACAATAGTAAAAAGCACTAGAACAATCAGAAATAATTACTCTTGCATATTTATTACTTTTGCTTTGGAATTTATCTTAATTATAACTTGGTATGATTAAAAATTAATAATAGCCTTGTTTGACAGACAAAATTGTTGAAAATTTAAGAATCACCTCTCAGTGTGAGCTGACTGCAGAACATCATTCTGTAAGGTCACACCTAAACAGGTAAAGTCTACACACATTACTCACATATAAAAACTGCATGAGTTCATATTCCCAAATTTCATGAAACACATCAGGAAATAATTTTCCACAGCAAGAAAGAATGCAAGCAGTATAAAAAATGCTCAGAAACTTCAGTAAATATACTTATCTAATGAAACAATAAAATTGTTATGTTTAGCTGGGTGTGGTGGCACACATATGTAATGCTGAGGCAGGAGAATGGTTAGTTCAAACCCAGTCTCAGCAAAATTTAGGCACTAAGCAACACAGTGAGACCCTGACTCTAAATAAAATACATAATATTTTATTTTGGCTCAGTGGTCAATTGCCCCTGAGTTCAATCCTGGTACCCCAAAAAATTTCAAGAAATTTTGAAATGTTATATTTGAAAACATAACATGTTGCAAAAGTCAAATCAATCATGAATTTTAAAAAAGAAACCACTAGGTTTGTCATTGAGGCTCAGTGGTAAAGTGTGCACCCAACACATATGAGGCACTTGGGTTCCCTCCTTAGCACCACATAAACATAAATGAATAAAATAAAGACCTTGTCTCCATCTGCAACTAAAAACTTTTTTGAAATTTTTAAAAATAGATACCACCATCAAAGATCAGGGAAGTAGACAATAAATAGAAACTTTCAGATATGTATTTTTCTGGATATTTAAAAGGACATAATAATAAAAGAGTAATATCTGAGTTGACAATCTAATTACTCTACTAGTCTATAGTGATTATTTCAAGCATTAATGAGGTATGATCCTAAATTAAGCACCAACATAAGCTGCCAATCATTTTGTTATTCTGCATGTTCTTCTTATGGGATTTGGTTCCTTTCTGATGGGCAGGTATTCAAATATTACTTCTCTGTAGTATCAAAAATACCCTCTCTAGAACTGTCCATCTTTCTGATGTCCATTCTATTCTTAACTTGGTTTTTAACTGGAAAAGAGAAAGCAGATAATAAAGGCTGGCAGACTAAAATCTAACAACATGCATGTTCTCCAATCAGAAAGTTAGATAAAATAGACAAATAATCAAATTACTAAATCTTCTTCCATTTCTGCTCATTGCCATGATGGAGCCAAGACTTTCTCCAGTAACACTGTGGGATCTCCAAAATGGCAGTTTCTTGAAAGATCCTGTGTACTGTTGGAGGAAGGAATGCATCCTGTGAGATGGTGGAGGCCTGCCAGTCTTCACCACAGGCCCTGTGATTTACAGTATTTGATAATAATTCCATCACCAGCCCAAGATTCAGGATCACATGAGAAGGATTGAGAAAGCAAACCAAAAACTAAAGTTGTAAGGGAGATCACTACATATAAACTCATGTCTAGGACTATTCATACAAAGCAGTACAGTTAAAATAATTTCTTATAAAAATATTTATAAAAATATTTTTAGCTAATATCTATCCCTTTCTCATGTAATAAAAATTAGTAGATAATCACAAAAGCTAATATACTAATTTTATCCATTTGCTGACTTTGACTATCAAGATTGCTTACATCCATTCCTTCATGAATTCACTAACTAGTATGTGCTTTATGATGAAGCATGTTACAGAATATAAAAGATTTAATCCTTGCCTAAATGAACTTATATTCCTATTGAGAGACATCCAGAAAAGTATGTCAATTAGTGAATTAAAAAAAAAAAACTTAAGTATCATTTATACAGAGACTATGAAATTATTGTCTCAAATTTGAGATTTTAATACAAATAATCTTTAAACAATCACATGTCCATTACCAGCAGAAACATTCCTAAAATATAATGCTTTAAATTTATTTAGGCCAGGTGCATTGGTGCATGCCTATAATCCCAGTGGTTCAAGAGACTGAGGCAGAAGAATTGCAAGTTCAGAGCCAACTGCAGCAACCTAGCCAGACTTGAAGTAACTGAATAAAACCCTGTCTTTAAATAAAATATAAAAAACACTAAGGATGTGGCTTAGTGTTTAAGTGCCCCTGGGTTCAATCCCTGGTACCAAAAGTAAAAGTTATATAGTTATAAGTGGCAAACAATATGAACAAGACTTTGTAAACCTGTTACAAATTCTTCATATGATAATTTTGTATTTAAATTTTAGGGGAAATGGCATGAATTAATTTTTGAAAATTAAAAAAAATTAAAAATTTTAAAAATCTGGTGAGCTCAGAACTCTCTTTTCTTGCAAGTACTTTAGAAAAGTTCTACACTTCTCTTCAGTGTAAAGTAATTTTTATTCTAACATCAACAAAACTAAACTCCATAAGGAAAGAATGTGATGGAAGCAATTATCAGGCACTGACCAAAAAGATGCAGAATTTCTGTCAAAGTTATTAATGAAAGCAAGGGAATATGCAATATCAGATTGTGTTAGTCCTTGCTTCCTGCAATCTCTTCAATGTCTATCAAGCATTACCACAAGTAAGTCTGTTGAAGAACAAATTCAAGTTTCTATTTTTTCTTCTCTACTACTTGTCAAAGTTACTATTGCAAAAGGTAATGTTATTAAAGAAAACAATATATACTACTATTAGATATTGTAAACATTTTATCAGGTTACAAACTAAGCATGTTTCACTAAATAATATTAAAATATTTCAGAAAATATGCAATTTGTCTAAAATATTAAGTACTTCTCAAAAAAGTAGGTTCATTTTCTTTGATTCAAAGCTTTTTTAAAAAAGAGGTAGGACTTGTAATCATTAAGGACTCATTAAGAATGTCCTGGGGTTGATGTTGTGGCTCAGTGGTAGAGTAATTGCCTTGTATGTGTGAGACACTGGATTCAATTCTCAGAAACACATATAAAGTAATGTATAAAATAAAGATTGATCAATAAATAATTTTTTAAAAAGAAAATGTCCTAGCCAAATGTTGTGGTACATGCTTACAATCCCAGGGACTTGAGAGACTGTGGCAGAAGGATTGTGGATTTAAAGTCTGCCTCAGCTGCTTAGTGAGGCCCTGAACAACTTAACAAGACCCATTCTCAAAATAAAAAATAAAAAGTAATGGGGATGTTTCTCAGTGGTGTAGCACCCTTGGGTTCAATCACTGGTACCGTCCCCCCAAAAAAGAAAAAGTGTCCAAGTCAGGTACAGTGACAATGCTACCTGGGGGTAATTGAAGTAGGAGGATCACCAAACAAAAAGCCAGCAACTTGCCAAGACTGTTTCAAAATGAAAACTAAAGTGAACTAGATATACAGCCCAATGGTAGAGTAGTCCTGGGTTCAATTCCCAGTACCACCCCTCTCCCCACTGAGAAACATGTCCCATAAACCACCCATGAAGATGCATACTGTGTTTATTTTATTTCTGAATATTACTGGCAAACATAATGGCAAGACTCTTCTATCTTAAAAATGAACACAGTGAGCTGGACATGCTAACAAGGGTCACAAGTTCAAAGGTAGCCTTAACTACATAGCAAGGTCCTAAGCAATTTAGTAATACCCCAAACAAACTACCAAGACCTCATCTCAAAGTGTTAAAAATGGTTAGAGATGTGACTCAGTGGTGAGGAACATTGGGATCAATCCCTGGTATAAAATACAAACAAACAAAAATTGCCCCCAAACACACTAGATATAAGTAATACCAAGAATTCAATGGGTTTCTGAAAGAAAATTAGAATTTTGTTTCAGGTATCTAGTAGATATCAACTTGCAAGAAAAATAGAAGACTATAAAATAAAGTTTGGGATTTCATATAAAGGCAACTTTTCCCCTCCTCCATGTAAGTATATCCAAATTAGCATTTTAAATTTCCTGCTAGCCCATCTCTACTGACCCACATTAAACACAAAACAGTAGCTCTCAGTGAAGTCTCAGCAGAAACTAGGTCTGGGATAATAGATACAATACTGTAGACTTTGAAGCAAAGAAAAGTAGACTGTAAAATATTTATTCTGCCAACACAATGGGTATCCTTGAGTAAATAACAACACTTCAGAGAAAAGTAAATATGGTATCTGAAGCCTCGGTAGAATAAATGACTTCCCTGGAGTTGTCCAACCAAGTGTTTCAGGTTATCAAATCCCAACCCATGACTTCTGACTTAAAATGAAGATCCCCTTCCACTATGTCTTTCCCTCTTTTATGGCACAAGCATCTATATGCAATGCAAGGGGTGAGGGTGACCATGTTTTACCTGCTGCCACAAATTTCTACAGCAGAATCTCTGGCAAAGTGAGGGAAGACTTGCCAGGTAATCTGTGTGTCATGACACACTGGCAGCCAGTCATGTAAGCTCCTTTCTGGTAATTATAACTTTCCTAGGGGTATTTTTATTTTGAATATGTAGACTTGTTCTAAAAATGTGACTCAGTTTATATTTTAATTCATTCAATTTAACAAACTCTTTATTTTATATCATTATCTGTGTATTACTACTCTGACTTGTAAAAATGACTGTCACATGCATGAAACATTATATACCTACCTGCTCTATGTGGTCAATACTACAGATAGAGTCTGTGACAAACATAAAATTGAAAAACAATAACATGCATTCATGATGAACCTTAGGATTTAGCAGAGAGTCAATATGCATATATTGAGACCACAAAAAAATTTCACAAATGTTCTGTGCATTTTTAAGTTGCATTAACTCAGGTTATAAGACTAGCAAAAATATTTAAATGTCAATTTAAATGTCAAAAGAGTTATTTAACAATTATGATAATATTATGCAATATATCATTAATTTTAAACTAGTAAAAAAACCAGAAATGTGAGATGGAATGATTCATTATGACTTGAGACAGGCATAGTAACAATGTTGGAGTGAAAAGTAAGCAAGAGAAAATTATACAATGTTGTGTTTCCTAAAACACCAGGGAATGAGAGAGAAAGCAATAAAAGGTCATTATTATGACTTTATCTGGACAGTAAATTCACATTGTTTACAAAGTAATTAAATGGGGGAAGCATCTTCTCCATCCCAAATATGTACTATTAACCTTGCTGCTGTTTATTTCAATAGTCATTTGTTCAGATAATTCACATAATGATTGAACAATAATCTGGCATACTCAAAGAGTGAGGGAGAGCCTTCTCTTAAACTTTCTCATCCTATCAATTGAATGTGACTGGAAAAAATTCTGAAAGAATGAACACAACTGTGAAGCTATCATTATTTTACACTTCAAGAAAACAATGTTATTCTGTGTTTCCTGGGAATCTTCAAAATAGGAATATGATGACTATAATCAGGAAATTTTTACTTTGCAAACATCACAAAATTCAACCTTTTGTTTAGAAAGATGCTATATTTACTTGGCATTACTAAAATAGCAGAAATTTTTCAAAATTAGAATTCAATCATAATAATAAAATTTAGAAGGATTGGAAATTTTCTTAAAATGTACTTTCTAAAAGATTCTATCCCTACAAATCACAATCACATGGGAACTAGTCAGTAGATAACTTCAGATATAACCATGGGTTAGGAGAGGTAAAGAGGAAAGGATAAAGAATAATTTTTGACCTTTTACTATTGCATTTTTATATATTAGAAAATTTTCTCAAAGAAGTTCCCTGGTCCAAGTCAGGCAAATAACAAATAATTAGACTTAAAAATAGGATTGCCATTGACTTTATCCTCCACAGTATACCATCTCTGAAATCAGGATGTATTTCACAATTAATAGGATGTCAAAATGTAATTGAGAGCATTTTTTCTTTCTTATACATGAATGACACAATTCGTGGTGTAATTCTTATAAATGATGAAACAATGTACTAGCTCCCAAACCCATTTCTTCACCAATTTACCCATCACTTGTTTCTGATTTACTTTCTTACTTGCAATTAGCAGGTTTACCAGATTACCATTATGCTATAAGCATTATCCTATATAAGACTAAGGTCCTCATAAACTCCTTTATGCTTGGACTGGGGTTGTGGCTCAGTGGTGGAGTGCTTGCCTGGCATATGTGAGACACTGGGTTCAATCCTCAGTACCACGTAAAAATAAATAAACAAAATAAAGGAATTGTATCTATCTACAACTAATGTTTTAAAAAACTCCTTTATGCTAAGTTTTACCAACCACCTCTGTTTACCTATTTCTGTCTGTGTTTTGCTTATTGTCTCATTCTAAGGCTCTATTCTAAGTAGTTGAGTTTGCTGAAAAGGTGAACTCTGTATAAGATACTAGTTATGCAATAATTTTTGTTTTCTCAGAGACTAAATGGAGGGTATCATGTACAAATTTACAAGTAGCAATAATTTTGTTCCTTACCTTCTCTATGTTATATAAAATATATATTTCAAAGTAAACCCTACAGGAAAAATGTAAAACCACACACATTGAAATAGCATGAAATACAATTACACTATTAAAAAAAAAACTTTTTTTACTCCTAAGCTCTAAAATAAAAGATGGATTTTGGTGAATTATTGAAAAGACTTCATGCCTTAGTTTGGTTTGGTTATAATACCAAAATTGCAAGTATATTCTGCTGAATATTTTCTATTAATTTATCTTTTAGATTACTATTCCTATTTTCAACTATATCTAACCTGCAATTAAACTTATCTATTGGGTTCTTGATTTTAGTTACTACAGTTTTTCTGTTTCAAAATTTCCTTTTCTTTTCTATAGATCCCACTTCTCTAGTAAAATTTTCAATCTTAGCTTGCATTTTCATAACTAGATTAGTTATATTTTAATGCTTCTGTAACTCCCAACTCTGTGTAATCTGTATCAAGACTATTTTGATGCTTTGAACTGTTCCTGTCCTTGATTTTTTTCTCTTGGTCTTACTGTACACCTGGCAATTTTTTATTGACTGCCAAGCACTCTCTGTGAATGATTTTATGAAATGCCTATAGGGAAAATATACAAATTCTAGATGCTGTTACCTTCTGCCAAAGAAAATTTAATTCTACTCTAGAGGAAAGTCAAAGTAGATGAACAGATCAACTCAACCAAATCGGTAACAGAGATTGCTTGCCACTGAATTTGAACACTATTAAAAAGTTTTACTTTCCTGTGCTATGTCCTCACTCTTATGACACTGCCCTTCAACAGATTCCACTATAATCTGGCCCAGAACAACAAACTATCAAAAGCTCCATGCAACTTTCCAGTTGCTTTTTGCTTATCTTTTATACCCTTTTCAGCTTTTGTTCTTTTTCTCTGCAGTTTAAGAGTTAGAAAACATAAGAGGAAATCCAGTTCAGAGTGTGTCTGTATCCCTCTCTCCTGAATCTTAACTGACTCAGCAACTCTACAGTGCCTTCAAAAGGATTTTAGTTTCCTAGCACTTCTAGTACTTTCAGCAGAAGCTTTAGTCTTCTACAAGTTACTCCATCATAGGCAAAAATGGAGGTTTTGATGTGAATTCAAAGATAACATAACAGGTATTTTACCAAGCAAGGAGGTAGTCAATGAAATCAAAAGTTGAATCCAGAAAGATACCTGTTTAGTATAGGGCTATCCTAAATGGTATCTCATATCTGACTGTCAAACTTATGGAGCTACCTCAACAGTCAGCCATCAATGCCATCCATTTAAACATACTAGATATTTAAGATGAACCAAGCTATGTCATTCTCATCTCTCTAGATGAATCTGAAATAAGACTTTACTCTAGAGACCCTAGAGAGAGTCCCTCTAGTAAGCCATCAAGCATGGTAATTTTGTCAACCCCAACAGAGACATCAAGAAATCTACATTTTACAAAAGTCCTAAGAGCTGGTAGCTCATAACCACCAACTTCTTAGCAAACTTTTAAAACACAATCATATGGTTACTGATGTCTAACCAACTACATAGACATCATTTCAGAATCTGGGCATACAAGTTTTTTTTTTTTTTTAATTGGGTCCTGCCTATTTCAAAATTTTTGAAAACTGGAACTTGCCTATTGTTCATAATAACAAATAAGAATAAGATTAAGAAAGTGTAACAGAAATGATTTATATCACATGGTAACAGATCAATTATATATGGATTCAGCATACATTATAGCATAGAGTCTGACTATTTGAAACAGCACTCAATAGCCAAATGTGGCTAATGAGTACCTGAAAGAAGTTAGTACAAACTGACTTGTGCCATAAATGTAAAATATACATCAAATTTCAAAAACTTAGTAGGAAAAGAATATAAAATAATTCAATAATTGTGATAAATATCATAGGAAAAGAAAGTAGAAATGGTAGCTGCTGGGATAAAAAGTGAAATGAGAATTACTGATTACCTGGTACAGATCTTTAGTTTTGCAAGATAAAAAGAATTCTCAGAGACAGATAATGGTGATGGTTGCAAAACAGCATGAAGTATTTTCATGATAACAAACACAATAATGGTTAAGTCAGTACATATTAAATGTATTTAAAAAAAAAACTAAAAACACTTAGTTGCCTAGGACAGTAATAAGCATTTATTATCTCACAAAATTTTAACTTTAATTAAATTTAATTGTTCTATTGATAATGTGGAAAAGATACTTTGGATATATTTAAGTGAAATACATTACTAAATTAAATCCATCTATAAGAAAATATTTTAAAAATACCTGTTCAAAAACTTTCTAAAGAGGACAGAAAAAGTCCTTTGCATGTATGAGTTTATTTCTCAGTGAAAAATATAAGGGCTGTGTGTTTAGCTAAATATTTTCTAAGAATCAGAGCAATAGTGTTAGATTGGGGCTACAGAGTTGGGTAGTGGAATAATGAGTTTCAGGTATTAACAGATTCAGATACAGCAAAAGTATGAAATGTTTGAGTATTCCATGTAAAAAGGAGGAGGGAGAAAAGTAATAATGACACAAACAGGAATATCTTCATTTATACTAGTCCACATGGAAATAACTTTGACAGTTGCTATTATTTTATTTTAGATAAAATAATTTTATTTTATAATGACAGAAACAGAAAAGCCTTCATTTATACAAGTCCACATGGAAATAACTTTGATAGTTGCTATTATTTTATTTTAGATGAAATAACTTTATTTTAGACATTCAAGAAAAGCTATTTCTTGATCTACTAATTTGAAGCAAGCAGCTGAATACAGATAAGAAAAGCAATAATGTTACAGGTCAGCACACAGCATCCAAAGTGAACAGGCTAGCCCCTGAAAATAATTACTTTTTAAAGTAACTGTGACCACAAAATATGTTTCTTACATGAAGAACTGTACATTATTTGAAAGTACTCAAATGATATCTAGATGTGAACCATACATCCCAAGGACTTAGTGTTTTTATTACATGGTTCCACTGTGAGGATATGGGGATATTTTGGGAGAAAAATGAATAATGGAGGGGGTAGAGTGATCCAAAATATCCACTGAGTTAATTGGACTGCAGCTTTTATTTACAAGATATCCTTATTTTTATGCCAGAGTGGCTGCAAAATAAAAAACAATTTAATAAATATATTTGTTTACAATATAAAAACATTTAGATATTGAGACACCATAATAATTTTTGAACTACATAAATAAGTTCAGTATTAATACACAGAAAGGAGTATCACTGAGCAATATATAGTGTAGAAGACATTTCTAACATAGCTTTCTGAAAGTTCTTAAAGAGACTGATCAATATCATAATATAGCACAAATATGATTCATTAAATATGGCACTACAAAATTTCTTAACTGAAAGTTTTAAATATTTTACATGAGTACAAATTAATTTTAGTTTCTTGTATTATTTAAACATACTCTTATGTGGTACATTAGAACATTCTAAGTCAGTTTTCAAGAAAATCACACTATAGTTTTGCTTTTTTTGTTCCCTTTCAACAATTGAAGAATGATCAACACTAAATATTATGGAACTCTTTACTTGGACAGAGTATGTCATCCAAATTCTTTTTAATAAGAAACAATGAATGCAGTTTTCTCTTATAAAATAATCACAGATGCTTCATTACTTGTAACATGCACATGCTGAAGATGAACTATTACTCAAAACTTTCACATCGTAACTTGTCAGAAGAATAAAATATATCAAGATCATATATAGAATGAAATAATAAAGGAAAGATGAATGCAAACAAAAAATTGAATTGTAATGGTACTGGTTCTAGAATATTCTATTATTATTTTATATGATAGTTAACAAGGTGAGAATATATTTTTCATAAATATTTCAGCTCCCTATTTCCTCTGCAAAATTTTGCATATTTGATGAGTATTCACTTAGTGCACAGGGACATTAAAATATTCATGTTGTGACTCCTATAGAAGATAAGCTTGCTCGGTTGCTTTAAAAACATTTTTTGGATGTTTCCTTAACTTTCCCTCCCAAAAGAAACTCATCCAAAATAAAATAAGCCTTCTTAAAAATGAAAGATGATATCAAGTTCACAACACTGTCAAGTAATTTACACAAAACAGTTTATTATTTCCAGGCTACTTAATTCATTTTCCTGATCCTCAGTAGCACAGCAAAAGGCAGATTAGAATATCTTTTGAAGACAATCTTCAGATCTCACCACTCAAGGAAGCACATTTGGGTTTTCTTGATAAATGGTGTGGAAAAGTTCTCATGTGACATTTTCCTTCTCTTTGTATGACATTGGGACATACCATTTCAATAGTCCACACTTGATCTAAAAACTGAAAAATAACATACACTGCATGGCAGTTGCTGGCCATGGACATGGTAGTGCTTAGCAAGGGTGGCTGAGGGGAAGACCCTGGAAATGTGGTAAGGAAAAGAAGCCATGCTGCTGTGGTGAGGCAGATTTCAAGAGATGGAACATCTGTCAGAGTGCATTGAACAAAAATGAAGATGGGTTTATATGGGAAAAGATACATAATTAGAAAAATAGGAAGAAGTTAGAAAGACTTCAGAACATAGTGCCAAGAATTGTTGGGTGTCATATGTGTTTAATTTTCACAAAAAGTTTATGGATTTTCACACCATTTTAATATAAAAATATAGCTCTATAATTGTATTTCTTAATGTGGTTGAGTTTCTTCCTCCCTATCTCCAGCACATACACAGAGACAATTATAAACTCTAGACAAAGGAACAAAAGAAATCATACCTGAAAACACTAAAGAAGGACTAAGTCAGGGCACAGAATAGAGTTCCATTTAACACTATGAAAAAGGCAATGTTATGTCATTGGGATGGGAACTGGTTTTCCTTCTTCTTTTTACTTGAGGAGAGGCCACAGGGTGGAGGGTGGTAAAAAATCTTTAAAGAAACTTGTAGCCTGGGTTCATGAAGACCCAGAAAACAGAGAGTCAATCCCCAGATCATGGAAAGTGAGAGGTAATGCCAGAAAGGAGAAAACCTGATAGTGGGGAACCTAATTCTGTGGATACCTTCTGCCTACATCTCTGTCTAGCAACTGAAGAAGACATTTGTGAGCAGATGGGAAACAAATTAAAGCTAACAGAACTAAGATCTGAAGATACTGAGGAAGAAGTTTCTGATGACTGACCTAATGACAACTTTAGGAATCTGAACTGTTCAGACTAAGTCATGAACAAAACATGGCAAAAGTGTCTGTGTATGTTTTGGGGATGTGTATAAAATAGGTGATCCAGGGAAATGGAAACTACCTTATAAAAACAAATTAAAATTGAGAAATAATTTAAAATGGTAGGAAATAAAAATCTTATCTCAATAACATTGAATATGAATGCTATAATTCATCAATCAAACGGCATAGTCTCAGGCTGGGGAGATAGCTCAGTTGGTAAAATGCCTGCCTTACAAGCCAAGGACCCTGGGTTCAATCCCCAGCACTGCCAAAAAAAAAATAGTCTGTAAGATTGGATTAAAAAGGAAGACCCAATAATATGCTCTCTCCAAAAGACTGTCCTCATGGGCAAAGACATTCACGAGTTAGGGTTTAAGGATGGAAAACAAATATCAATCACTTGGAACTCATATACAAGGAGACTTTAATGTCCTTATATCAGATAGAGTGTACATGAAGTCAAAGTTAATCAAATGGAACAAAGATTGTTGTATCATACTGCTTAAGGGAATTATACATCAATAAGACATACCAATTATAAATAAACATGCCCTGGAAAATGGAGCATCTACTTATATCAAACCTTTCTCAATTTCAAGAATCAAATAAACCAAAACACAATAATACTGGGTGATTTTAATATATCCCTATCAACAACTGATAGATCCTCCAACTAAAAACTAAATAAAGAAGGTTTAGAAATTCACAATACAATTAATAATTCAGATGTAACTAACATATAGAATATTTCATCCATTAGTGACTGAATACACTTTTTTTCTCAATAACACATTGATCCTTCACTAAAATAGATTATATTTTAAACCACAAAGCAACTCTGTGTAAATACAAACTCTAGTGCTAATACCTTGGACTATATCAGATCATAAAAGAAGGAAATGAGAAATCAATGATAAAATAAAAAAGAGAAGCTACCCTGACAACTGGACAATAAATACTACAATATTGAATAGATAATGGATAGCTGAAGAAATCAGTGATGAAATTAATAAAATACAGAGGTAAATGAGAAAAGTGACACAGCATATCACAATTACTGGGACACTATGAAGGAACTTCTAAGAGGAAAGATTATTGCATTGTGTTCATTTGATAAAAGAATAGAAAATCCCAATTAAATAACCTAAAATTACATCTCAAAGCCTAAAAAAAGAACAAATCTATATCAAAACAGTAGAAGACAGAAAATAATTAAAATCAGTACCAAAATCAATAAAATTGAAACAGAAAATTTAAAAATTCATTGAAACAAAAAGTTGCTTCTTTGAAAAATTAATGAACAATTAGCCAAGTTAATGAAACCTCAAATTACTAAAATTTATGATAAAAATATCACCACAGATACTACTTAAATGCAGATGATAGAAACTATTGTGAAAACCTATAATTTAATACAATAGAAAATCACAAAGAGAGCAACAAATTTCTAAAGAAATATGACCTACACAAATTAATGTAGGAGGACATAGAATATTAAAGCATGCCAATTTCAAGCAATGAAATAGAAAATGCCATCAAAAGCACACCCCCCCAAAAAAAACAGGACCAAATAGATTCTCAGCCAAGTTCCTTCAGTCCTTCAAAGAGGATTTTACCCCAATATTTCTCAAATTATTCCATGAAACAGTAAAGGGGGAAACATTTCAAAACTAATTCTATGATCCTAGTTTCACCCTGATACCAAAATCAGACAAAGATTCATCAAGGAAAGAAAACTTCAGACTAATATCCCTGATGAATAAAGATGCAAAAACTCTAAAGAAAATACTGGCAAACTCGATACAAAATCATTTAAAAAAAATATACAGTACCATGATCAAGTGAGTTTCATGCCAGGAATGTAAGGATGGTCCAACATACATAAATCAATAAAATAATTCATTACATCAATAGATTAAACACAATAATCACAGAATTATCACAATAGACAAAGAAAAAGCATTTGACAAAATTCAGCATCTATTAATACTCTATATACTAAATAAATTAGAGATAGTTGGAACATTCCTCAATATTGTAAATGCTATATATGCTAAACCCAAGGCCACTATCATTCAAAATTGAAAAAAAATTAAATTTTTTTCTTTAGAAACTGGAACAAGAGAGGGATGCCCTTTATTTTACTACTTCTTTTCAACTTAGTATTTAAAAACCTCACTGGAACATTTAAACAAAAGAAAGAAATTAAAGTGATATGAATAGGAAAAGAAGATCTTAAATTATCTCTATTTGCCAATGACATGATTCTATATTTAGAATACCCAAGAACTCCACCAGAAGACTTCTAGAATTCATTAACAGATTATGCAAATTAAAAAGATTTATAATTAACACTGATAAACCCATTGTGTTCCTATTTATCACTGAGGAATCAGTTGAAATGAAATTAGGAAACTCTCCCATTTATAATAGGCACAAAGAATGCTCAGGTATCAATCTAACAAAAGAGGTGAATGACCTCTACAATAAAAACTACAGAACATTTGAAAAAGTAATTGAAGAAGAAATTAGAAGATTGAAATATCTCCCATGTTCTTGGATAGGCAGAATTAATATTCCAAAATGGCCACACTACCAAAAGAATTATAGAGATTTAACTCAATTTGTATAAAAATTCCAATGATTTTCTTCATAGAAATAGAAAAGTCAATCATGAAATTTATTTGGAAAAACAAGTGGACCTGAATAACTAAAGCAATACTTATTAAAAAAGTGAAGCAGGAGGCAACACAACATTACACCTTAAGTTATACTACAGAGCTATAATAACAAAAACAGCAAACTATTGGCACCAAAACAGACATGAAGACCAACAGGACAGGAAACACAGAAACAAACCTACATATATGCAGTTAACTCATTCTAGTAAAATGTGCCACAAACACATGACTCTTAAGCACATGGTGCTGGGTAAACTGGAAATCCATGTACAGTAAAATTTATCCTCTCATCTTAAGCCTGCACAAAACTCAACTCACTTTAGGTCAAGGACCTAGACATTAGAAGAGATTGTTTACCTCATAGAAAAAAATAGAGGACAAATTGTCCACCATTTTGGCATAGGAACTGACATCCTCAACAAGATTTCTAAAGCACAATAGGTAAAATCAAGAATCAATAAATGCATGAAATAAAATAGTCCTCACAGAAAAGATTACAGGAATGTGATCAGAATGCCTACAGAATGGGAGAAATCTTTCCCACCTGCACTTCAGGAAAGCATTAAACTTTAGGATATATAAAGAACTCAAAAAACTTAACACACACACACATACATACAATAACCCAACCATTAAATGGGCAAAGAAATTTAGCAGGCACTTCACAGAAGAAAAACAAATCGTCAACAAATATATAAAAAATGCTCAATATGTATACCATTTAAATAAATGCAAATCAAAACTACAATGAGATTACCTCCCACTCCAGTCAGAATGTCAAATATCAAGAATACGGGTAATAATGTTGGTGAGAATACGGCGGATAATGCTCTCTCATACATTGCTGGTGGTACTGCAAATTGGTGCAACCACTCTGGAAAGCAGCATGGAGATTCCTCAAAAAACTTGGAATAGAGTGACCATTTGACCCATTTATCCCAATCCTCAGTATATATAGAAAGGATTTAAAATTAGTATACTAGAGTGATGCAGCCACATCAATTCTTATAGGAGCTCACTTTGAAGAGCATAACTGTGGATCCATACTGTGTGCTCCTTGACAGATGAATGGATAAAGAAAATGTGGTATATATAAACAATAAAACATTACTCTGCCATAAAGAAGAAATGAAATTATGGCATTTGCCAGTAAATGGGTGGATTTAGAGACTATCATACTAAGTGAAATATGCCAGTCTCAAAAAAAACCATAGGTCAAATATTCTCTCTGATATGTGGTTGCTAACACATAATAAGTGGTGGGAAGGGAATAACAAGTTTATGGTATTTGACAAAGGGGAATGAAGGTAAGAAAGTGTCATGGACATAGGACATGCAAATGAATTGGACATAACTTTTCTATGTTCATCTATGAATACACGACCAGTGAACTTCCACATCATGTTCAACCATAAGAATGGGATACTAATTAGAATAAGATATATTCCATGCATCAATAATATCTCAAAATATAGTGTGTATATATGTATGTATATATACACACACACATATCTCACATTTTCTTTATCCATTCATCTGTTGAAGGGCATGTAGTTTGGTTCCATAGTTTCGCTATTGTGAATTGAGCTGTTATAAACATTAATATGGATGTGTCACTGCAGTATATTGATTTTAAGTCCTTTGGATATAAATCAAGGAGTGGATAACTGGTTCAATTCTAAGCTTTCTGAAGAATCTACATAATACTTTCCATATTGGTTGCACCAATTTGCATTCCCACCAGCAATAAATGAGTGTGACATTTTTCCCTCACATCCTCACCAACATCATTGTTGCTTGTATTATTGATCATTGCCATTCTGATTGGAATGAGATGAAATCTTATTTTTTTGATTTGAATTTCTCTAATTGCTAGAGATGTTGAACAATTTTTATGTATTTGTTGATCAATTCTATATCTTTTTCTGTGAGATGTCTGTTCAGTTCCTTAGCCCATTTATTAATTGGATTATTCATTTGTGTGTATGTGTATATGTGTATGTATGTTAAGTTTTTTGAGTTCTTTATATATTCTAAAAATTGATGCTTTATCTGAGATGCATGTGGAAAAGATTTTCTTCCAATCTGTAGGCTCTCACTTCACATTATTGGATTTTGTCTTGTTCTGAAAAGAAGCTATTTAGTTTAAGTCCATCCCATCTATTGATTCTTGATTTAACTTCTTGTGCTTTAGGGGTCTTGGTAAGGAAGTCAGGTCCTAGGCTGACATGGTGTAGATTTGGGTCTAATGTTTTTTTCTAGTAGTCACAGGATCTCTGTTCTAGTAACTAAGTCTTTGACCCACAATGCTTGGAGTTTTGTGCAGGGTGAGAGACAAAGATTTAATTTCATTTTGTTGCATGTGGTTTTCCATTTTCTCAGCACTATTTGTTGAAAAACCTATCTTTTCTGTGGTGGATATTTTTGGCACCTTTGTTTCAAATGAGATACCCGTATTTTTGTGGGTTTGTCTCTGTGTCTTCTTTTCTGTACCACTGGCCTACAAGTCTGTTTTGTTGTCAATACCATGCTATTTTTATTAATATAGCTCTGTAGTATAGTTTGAGGTCTGGTATTGTGATGCCACCTGCCTCACTTTTCTTGCTAAGGATTGATTTGGCTATTCTGGGTCTCTTATTTTTCCAAATGAATTTCATATTGCTTAATCTAGTTCTATGAAGAATGTCTTTGGGATTTTAATTAAGAACTGCACTAAATCTGTATAAAGCTTTTGGTGACATCTTCGGGGCAGCATCTATGGCAAAGTCTGTGGTGGCTGTGTGATCAGCTTCAGGGACAAGGAAAAAATCCTCTGGGCATCTGCCATGGAAAACATTTAAAAAGTGACTAGTAGCATATGTTGCTAGTCAGCAAGTCATGGCTAGGTTAAATCCCCTGTACCAAAAAAATAAAATTTTCATATGAATCTATAGAGTATTATCTTACATATTACTAAGTATATGTATGTGTGTTGTGTGTAATTCACTGCATAAACAGATTTAAGTACAAATTCACATGATTATCTCAACAGAAGCAGAAAAGTCTTCTGACAACATCCAGCAACCATTCATCTAAAACTCTAGAGGAACTAGTGATAGAAGGAAATTTCTTCAACATTATAAAAGCTGAATATGAGAAACCTAATGCTAACATTATAGTGAATGGAGAAAAAGTAAGGCATTTTCTCTAAAAAACAAGAAGAAAACAAGGATATAAACTCTCACTACTCCTATTCAACTTGAAATTCAAGCCCGAGCAATCAGGTAAGAGAAGAAATCTAATGGCATGCACATAGGAAAAAAAAAAAAAAACTTAGAAGACTTAAAATGCTACATTAGCAAATTTATAGAGATGATAAACAAATTTACTAAAGCAGCTGGATATAAGAACAACATACATAAATCAATAGCATTCCTTTATTGTGAGATTTAATCTGTTACAAAAGAAATTGGGAAACATATCTCAATCACAGTATCCTAAAAATTATTTGGGAAAATATCTAACCTATGAGGTGAAAGACATCAACAATAAAAACCACAGAACACTGAATTTAAAAAAAAATGGAAGCAGACCTTAGGAGGTGGAAATACTTACCATGTTCTTGAATAAGTAGGATTAATATTATCAAAATTGCCATACTACCTACAGCAGTAAATAGACAATACAATCCCATCAAAATATCAATGGCATTCTTTACAAGATACACTGACAAAAAAAGCAGTTCTAAAATTCATTTGGACAATTAAGAGAAATAAATTATCCAAAGCACCCAGAATGAAAAAAAGGATGCTGAAAGCATCAAAATACCAGATAACCAATTATGTTTTAGAGCTTTTGTATACAAATTGTATTACCAAAACAGACCTTAAGATCAATGGAATAGAAAATACAGAAAAATTTATGTGGATACAGTGACCTGGTAGGTGACAAAAGTGCCAAAAACATATGTCGGAGGAAGGAGAGACTTTTTAACAAATAATGCTATGAAAATTAGATATCCATATTTAGAAAAAATAAAACTTGATCCTCATCTCTCACCCTGCAACAAAGCCAATTCCACTGGATCAAAGACTTAGGAATTAAACCAGAAACTCTAGAAGTGCTTAAATAAAATGTAGGTCCAACACCCTAGCATATTGACAAAAGCATCAACTGCCTTAATAAGACTTCTAAAGCATAAGAAATAAAACCAAGAATCAATAAGTGGGATGAAATTAAATTTTAAAACTTCTGACCAAGAAAGGGAACAATAATGTGAATAGAGAGTCTACCAATGTGATAAAATCTTTTTCACCTGCTCCTAATGACAGGAAATTAATATACAGAATATAAAACATGTAAAACCATATGAACCACCTCAATTAGTAAATGGGCAAAAGATCTAAACAGATATTGCTTAAAATAAGAAACACAAATGGCCAACATATATATATAAAATGTTCAACATGTCTAGAAATCAGTGAAATACAAATCAAAACTACATGAAGGAGAGTCTATTATTGTGTCCTTGCTCTTTTCCTATGCCTCAATAGCATTATTACATTTAAAAAGAACTAAATAGAGATTTTTATCTCACCTCACTCATAATAACAATTTTCAAGAATAATGTGGGATATCCACATATCAGAGAGAACTTTTGGGGGGAGATTATATATACAAGACCAGTGTAACTACACATCATGTACAGCACAAGAATGGGAAGTTATACTCCATATGTGTATAATAGGTACAATATACTCTACTGTCATGTATATCTAAAAAGAATTAAGAAGATCAAAAGGAATAATGTGGGGGAAAATGTACACTTATGCAATGTTGGTAGGATAGCAAATTAGTATAATAATTTGGAAAACCCTATGGATATCCCTTTCAAAAGTTGCAATGGAACCACCACATGACCCAGTTGTCCCACTCCCTGATATATATCCAAATATCTAAAATCAGCATACTCTAGAGGAAGAAGCACCTCAGTGTTTATAGCAACAAAATTTACAATAACCAAATTATAGAACCAGCCCACATACCCATCAACACACTAATGGATAAAGAGTATATGGTGTATATTCACAATGGCATTTTACTTAGTTATTCAGAAGAATAAAATGATAGCATTTGGTGGAAAATTGATGAAACTGGAGAACTTGATTTTATGTGAAATACGTCAGAATCAGAAAGTCAGAAGTCAAATATTTCCCTTCATGTGTGAATGCTAGATGAAATAACTAAAAAAGGGGTAATTCATTAAAAATAAAAATTTAATCTGTGGAGTAGAAGAAGGAGTTATAGCAAAGGAGGGAGGACAAAAGTGGGACAAATAGTAGAGTAAAACATACCGAACTCTCTCATGTACATATATGAATAAAGCACAGTAAATTTCAATTTTATGTACACTTATAATCACTAATTTAAACATCTATAAATAAATAGAAGATGAATCAATAGAAGTCAAACTCATCATTCTCTTTCACTCTAATTTTTTTCCTTTATTTTGTCCTTCCCTTCAGAAACAACACATAATATTTTGCCTCTGCATCAGCCCTATTCAATTTTTAAAACTTGAAAACTTTTCTCTCATCTCTTCTTTTTTTCTCTTAATTAACTATATTTTTAACTTCTCTTAGTATTGTTTAGTTTATAAAATATCAGATTTTGCCAGTAATGTTATAGGAAAAATTAATACACAGCAAGTCAAAGGTAACACCTATTGTTTGATTTTATGACAGATATGATTCATGATTGCTATGGTCTTTACTGATAGAAACTGCTATCCTACCATTTCTGTATATTGGAACAACAACATTGTAGATGTCACAATAGGAAATAAGTATGTAATCCTGTATGTCATATGCATAAGTTTTAAATTTATCTAGCTCCACCAATCTGTGAGTCACCCTAAGCCTACAGGAATTCTCAAAGCTTGTAGAGTAGAAGCCGTCCTTCTTCAGATCCATTTGAACAGATGGATAGACACATAAACAATATGTGAAAGCAGTGGAAGAAAACATCCAAAACAAAACAGTATGATTCAACAATAGAATCCACTGATACCACAGTGCAGAAAATGTCAGGTGAGGAATATAGAAAGTACACAGATAAGATGATCTAAGAGGTAAAATATGATGGAAGGAGTAAAATCACAGAGAAAATAGAAGTGAAAGATCACTTCTTTACAAAGTCAGAGATTTTGAAGAAATATCAATTGATAATTCTTTTTTTTTTTAATGTGGTGCTTCAGATGAAACCCAGTGCCTCATGCATGCTAGGCAAGTGCTCTACAACTTAGTCACAACCCTAGTCCAAATTGGTAATTCTTGAAATGGAAGAATCAATAAAACAAATTTAAAACCCAATGGAAAGCATTACCAATAGATTAGATCATTTGAAGATTTTCAAGCAACAAAGGCAATGTAAATAATCTTAAAACTTAACTTGATCATGGATAAAAGATGTTAAGAGACCATGAACAGCATTTTCAAGAAATATGGGATGATATTACAAAGTCAAATCCAGGATTCACATAGGTTCTGAGGTACAAATTAAAGAAATTAACAATATTTTCAATAAAATAATAATGGAAAAATTTCTGTCTTAAAAATGAAATGGAAAATCAAATACAGGAGTCCCACAGGACTCCAAATATAGAAAATTACAACAAACCAATTCCAAGGGACATGTATTAGTCAGGGTTCTCTAGAGGAACAGAATCAACAGGAAGTATGATTATAAAGCAGGATTTATTACATTGGCTCACATGACCAGAACCCGAATAGTCCACAATGGCTGACTGCAGCAGGAGAATTGGAAGAACAAGAAGCTGCACAGTCCAAGACACAGAAACCTCAGAATATGAAGGATCAACAGTGCTACCCTAGTTTGAGAACAAGGCTTCTGGAAACTATGTGGAGAATCACTGGCAGAGTCCGCTTTGGAAGAGTGAAGAAGTGAAAGTCTGATATTCTCAGATGATCCAAGCACTGATCAAGAACCCATTCAAGAAGGGCTGAGCTTCCATCTGCATCTGCTTCCTTGTTCTTCCAGCTTTTATTCCATCCTATTGGGTGTCAGGGTCCAGCCCTAACAGGGGTCATGGCGGTCTTGGGTGAGGAAGTAGATGTCAGCATGGTGAAGAACAAAGCAACACAGACTCAAAGAATGGATGCTAAGTTCTAAATTTTATTTTTTTCCAGCCAGCTTTTTATACATTAAAAGGTTGACAGTTACACATATTTTTCCAGAACAGGAAAAGATCACAAGAAAAACTAACAAAACTATCTTGTATAATCATTACTAGATTGGGCAATGAAGTATTCTAATTATTTTTAGTAATTGCTTACTTGTGATAACCTATAACTAAACAATAAGATACATTAATATTACTAAACTAATCATAAAGTTTAAAGCAAGTACAGCAGGGTTGAGTAAATGTCAGTTGTGTGGCTACTGCTGTGGTTAATAAGTGCTAGACAGTTTAAGCTAATAATAATATGACATCATCTTATACTGTGTGAACTTAACATTGAGGAACTATTCTCTGGGGGATAGGTGACCAATAATATTTTCAGCAATTAGTAAATTCTAATCTTTTAAGAAATGGAATATCTTGCACTCATGTATTTTTACCTTCAAACCAGACTATACCATGTCCTGACTTTATATCTAAATATCCCATGGGAGATAAAGGAGGGTCTATATCCAGGGGCTTAAGAGGCATCCCTCTGTAAGGATGTCATGGCTTTCCATTAATTAAATAAGCATTGCCATAAGGTGTTTTAACTGTAGGAAGTCTATTCTCTTTATTTCTTCTGTTCCTGTTAATCATTCCTGATGGGTTTGGAGTTATTTGCCTATGTACTTCAGGTCATCTGAGAGTAGTCAACAGAAGATCGGCAGCTAGAATCTTTTTTTGTATTTTCTCAGAGCAATCTTGGTTACTCAGAGTTTCATTACAAATGACTAAATCTGAAATCACTTTTCCATTAGTAGTCTGGTTTTATTTTTAACCCTGGTTCTGTTAAGACCCCTGTTTTCAGGGAAAACACATAAAATATTAATAGTAAACCTACACATATTAAGCAAGCAAGGAAGGAAGGAAAGTGTGCAACTGAATTCCCAATGAGATGAGACTTTGCAAACATCTCTATTACTCAGTGGAATCCTTGTCAAGTACCGAGGGAAATTGCAGTTGGCGTAACAATTGGACAGTGCCACCCATGCTTAGGAAGGTTCTCCACTTCATTTCACTATCCCATGCTGACACACCACCTTCATTGACACACCCAGAGGCCCCTTAATCATCAGCATATATTAATCCAGTCAAGTTGACAATTCAAATTAAGCATTACAGGACATTATTATAAAAATGCCAAAATTAGAGAAAAAGGACAGAATTTGAAAAGAAACTAGAGAGAAATGTCTGGTCACACTTAGAAGTAAACCATTGTATAATTTCAGCTGATTTTTCAACCCAAATGCTAAAAGGTAGGAGGGCTTGAAATATTTTGCACAAAATTGTGAAAGACATTGTACACTATCCAAGAATACTATAACCAGAAAAATTAAGGTTCATATTTGAGGATAAAATAAAAACCTTCCATGATAAACAAAAATTAAAGTAATTCACATCTTAAAAGTTGGAACTGCAAAACATATTCAATAAATATTTCATGAAGAAGACATGGAGAAAACATGAAAACCCATCAGAGGATGAAACTATGCTAGGAGAATCAAAGGAAAATCAAATTCAACTTTAAAACTAGAAATGAATCAAAATAGCTGGAAATAAAATATAATCCTGTGCTTTAATGGACTCAATTCATCAATCAAAAGAAATACATTGGATTAAAAATCTAGACCCAATGATATGCTGTTTCCAAGGGACTCAGTTCACAGGCAAAGACATACACAGACTGAAGATAAATAGATGGTAAAAAACTTATCTCTCACATGAATCAATAAGCAAGGAGGTGATTCTAGTCTCATATCTGATAAAGTGGGATTCAATCCAAAGTTAATCAAAAGAGACAAAGAAAGTCATTTCATAATGCTTAAGGGAGTTATAAAATAACCAGAATTAACAGTTGTGACTATGCCCCCAAAATGGAGCATCTACATATATCAAATAAACCCTTCTCAATATCAAGAATCAAAAAGACCACAAGACAATAATATTCAGTGATTTTAATAATCATCTCTCATCATTAGACAGAATATATAAACAAAATAAATAAACAATATACAGAAGTAAAAAAGTACAATTTAGACTATATATTTATACTTATATTAACATATGTATAACATTTCATCCATCAGTGACTGAATACAATTTCTTCTCAGGAGTAAATGTAAACTTTTCTAAAATAGACCATATTTTAGGACACAAAGAAACTTTAGGCAATTTCAAAAAATAAATAATACCTTGCATTCTATAAGATCATAAAGAAAAAATAATTAGTAATAAGGACTAAGATAAATAAAACTTACCCAAATACCTGGAGTTTGAAAAACTCACTAGTGAATGATGAAAGCAGAAGAAATTAGAGGTGATATAAAAATTACACAGAAGCAAAAGAGAATAATTATGCAAAACACCATAATCTCCAGGACACTAAAAGGTGATTTTAAGAAGAAAGTTCATAACATTGAACTTTCAAAACATCCAAAAAACTTCATACTTGGAAAAAAAAAAACCCTGAAAGACACCAAATAATCTAACATTACATCTTTTGACCCCAATACAAAAACACATCAACACAGAAATCAGTATAACATAGGAAATAGTTAAAATCAGAGCCAAAATCAATGAAATTGAGATTTAAAAAAAATTGTTTAAAAATCTATGAATCAAAAAGGTTGCTCTCAGGGATGGGGAGATAGCTCAGTCAGTAGAGTGCTTGCCCGATAAGCACAAGGCCCTGGGTTCGATCCCCAGCACCCAAAAAAAAAAAAAAAAAGGTTGCTCTCTGAAAAAATAAGTAAAATTAATGAACACTTAACCAAGCTAACCAAAAGAGAGAAAAAATAATTTATTAAAATCTATGATGAAAGGGAAATATCACTACAGGTACTACTGAAATACAAAGGATTATCAAAAGCTATTTTGAGACTTATATTCCAATAAGAGAGAAAATCTTCAAGATGTTGACAAATTGCTAAAGACATATGACACACCTAATTGAACCAGGATTATATAAAAAATGTGAGCAGATCAATTTCAGGTAGTGAAATTGAAGATGCCATCAAAAGACTACCAACTAAGAAAATCCCAGTACCAGATGGATTCTCAGGTGAGTAACACCAGACTTTTATGAATTCATATCAAACATCCTTAAATTATTATACAAAAAAGAATAGAAGAAAACTCCTTGAAACACATTCTATGTAGTTTATATTACCCTGATATGAAAATCAGACAATGACATATTAAGGAAAGAAAACTTTACACCCATATTCTTGATGAACATAAATAAAGGTTTCTCAATAAAATATTGGCAAATTACCTTAAAAAATAAAAATGTATGCAGCATGTTCAAATGGAGTTCTTCCCAGGGCTGCAAGGTTTTTTTAACATCTGGAAATCAATACACATACTCCATCACATCAATAGACTTAAAGATGGGAATCACATGATCACCTCAATAGTTGCAGGAAAAGCATTTGGCAAAATGCATAATACATTTGTGATCAAAACACTAGAAAAAGTAGGGATAGAAGGAATGTAACTCAACATTGTAAAAGCTAAATACACCAACACCACAGCATTCTAAACAGCGAATAACTGTAACCTGCTTTTACAATCTATTCATCATAGTCCTAAAATACCTACTGAAAACAATTAGGCAAAAGAAAGAAATTGAAGGAACACAGTTAGGAAAAGAAAGGCTAAACCTCTCCCTGTTTCCTAACAGCATGATTCTAGATTTACAACCCCAAAAATCCACCAGAAAACTTGTAGAACTCATAAATTAAATCAGAAATTTAGCAGGATTCAAAATTTACACTCATAAATCAATTGTACACCTATACTCCAAGGAAAATCAGCTGAAAAACAGATTAAGAAAACTAACCCATTCACAATAACCCCTCAAATAGAAATAAATACAATAGTTGGGAATCAGTCTATCAAAAGAAGTGAAAGACCTCTAGAGTGGAAAAAAAACACTATATAAAGAAATTGAGGAAAAACTCAGAAGACGGAAGAATCTCTCATGTCATTGGTTAGGCAGAATTATTATTGCCAAGATGGCCATAGTACCAAAAGCACTCTACAGACACAGTGAAAATTCCATCAAAATTTCAGTGACCTTCTTCATGGAAATAAAAAACCAGTCATAAAATTCAATCATAAAAATAAGAAGCCCAGAATAGTTAACCATCTTTAGCAGGAAAAGTGAAGCAGGAGGTATCATCATACAGACTTTATACTCTAGAGCTATAGTAACAAAACAGCATGATATTGGCACCAAAAGAGTCAAGAAGACCAATGGAGTAGAATAGAAGGCACAGAGACAAACCCATGAATATAGTTATCTCATACTAAACAAAGGCACCAAAAACATGCATTGGAGAAAAGATAGTCTCTTCAACAAACGATGCTGGAAAAATTGGAAATCCATATGTAATATATTGAAAGTTAACCATATCTCTTACCCTACACAAAACTAAACTCAATGTGGATCAAGGGCATAGTGCTGGATCAGTAATGCTGCACACACTGGAAAAAATTTATTAGATCAACAATGCAACATATTGGTACAGAAACTGGCTCCTCAAAAAGATACTTGAAACACAAAAATTAAAATCAAAAGACATGGACTGTGCATATAGCTCAGTTGGTAGACTACTTACCTAGTAAGCACAAGGTCCTGGGTTCAATCCCCAGTACCACAAAAAAAAAAAAAAAAAGAAATGTGATGCCATCAAATTAAAAAGCTTCTTCATAGCAAAAGACAAAAAGACACAATCAAGAGCATGGAAAGAAAAACCTATACATTGGGAAACAAACCTTTACTATCTGCTCCTCAGAATGTTAATTTCCATGACAAACAATAATTCAAAGATTAACATTAAAAAATCAATAAATGGGCAAAGAAACTGAAGAGACAATTTATAGAAGAGGAAATACAAATTGGAAACAAATATGTAAAAAATGTTCAACCTCTCTAACTCTTAGAATAATGCAAATTAAAACCACACTGAGATTTCACATCACTTAGAATAGCAATTTTCAAGAATACGAGTAACATTAAGTTTGTGAACTTGTGAGCACACAGGGAGCAAGGTTCACTCATACATTGTTGGTGGAACGACAAATTGTTGCAACCACCCTGAAAAGCAGTATGGATATCCTCAAAACCTAGGAATGGAGTCATCATTTCATCAAGTTTTCTCATTCCTCAGTATGCATAGGAGTTAAAATAAGCATACTAAAATCATGTGCCCTCATCAATGTTTAAAGCAGCTCATTTTGCAATAGCAAAGCTATGGAATCAACTGGGTTGCCCTTCAACAGATAACAAATAAAAAAAATGTGGTATATATACATCCTGGAATATTACTTGGGCATAAAAAAGAATGACATAAAAAAGAATGACTTTATGGCATTTGACAGTGAATAGATAGATCTGTAGACTATCATGCTAATTAAATAACCCAGTTCCAAAAGTCAAAGGTTGAATGTTTTCTCTGATATGTGGAAGATAAACTATGTTAAGTAGGGCATAAGGGAAATAATGGTATTTCAGTAGATTAGACAATGTGGAATGGGTGAAAGGGAGCGGGATAGGAAAAGGAAAGAGAGTGGAATGAAACTGACATAATTTTCTATGTATATATATGAAAAGAACACACTGAACCCCATCACCAGGTACATTCACAGAGTGGGATCCTAATTAGAATAGGATATATTCCATGCTTGTAAAATTATATCAAAATGGACTTTACTGTCATAGCAAAAAGAATGAAAAAAAAATAAATGACAAATATCAATAAATAAAAGAAAGATCAATAGAATAGAGGAAAGGCAGCAGGGGAACAAGGAAAAAATCTAATGGGGAAAATTTGGGGCTTGAATTGGAACAAATTATTTTCTGTGCTTTTGTAATTATGTCAAAATAGAACATAGTTTTATTTATAATTGTAATGCATTAATAAAAATTTTTAAAAAGTAATCCTGTAAATGGAAACTTATCTTAATGAACATGAATTTCAAGTTGGATGTGGAGGACAGAAGAAAGATGGCAGGAAATTAAAGAATGGAAAAAATGGGAGAGCTTAAAGGAATCTGAGTTCTATGAAAAAGAACTTAGGAGAAAACATCCATAGTTTTCACTGAATCTTATTATAAAGAGTGGCTGGAGAAAGAGGAGAGAGGGCAGTTATAAAACTTCACCCAATAAAATTAAAAGACTGTATCAAGAGGGAGAATATTTTAGTAAATTGCACACCAATATTACAGTTATTTCAGAAAAAAAGATATTTTGATATGGAAATAAGGACATGAATACACAATTATGTATGCATTGTGGGAGATTTTATTTAAAGGGAGATTTTTGAATACTAATACTTAAAATCATGAAAAACCTTAATAAAAATGAGTGTCAATAATTTGACAGTTTTCTACCTTTGGATATATATGTAAAATTTTACCATAAAGTAAGATCACTGTACAGTGAATTTAAATATAGTATGAGCTACTTTTCCATTAATACCACATGAATTATTTTGCATACAGATGAAGAATTTCTGAATTTGTTGTGGCATTCAGATGATATCAAACATTGGTATTTGTAAGGGTCATCTCTCAGGTTTTAAATATTCACTTTTGTTTTTAGTGCTTAGGCCCCAGTTTGCTCATTTGCAAAAGGGAATGCCACTCATCACAGGATCCCACAGTTGGTTCAGAATGACAAACACAGATGTAGAAATTCAGCTCTCACACTAATGTTTCTGCCTTTTTTGGTTTCTTTACCATCTTTATTTTGCACTCAAAGATTAAAAGTTGAGCATGGGTGATGGTAAATTACAGAGGCCTTACATTGAATATCAGTGTTAATACTCTAAAAACTACATTACAGGGTGAGTGAGAGAGAGCAATCTCACAAAATTTATATAACATTAAGGGGCTAAGGAAAGTCTTCTGTAGAAATCATGTTAGTCCTCACATGCTAATCAGCATCAGTGTCAGGCAGGCCATCACAGTCTTCTGACACTCATCACTGATAACCTCCTTTGTCCAATGGAACCATGTGAGAGAACACACAGTGAAGTGTATTAGAGAACCAGGAAAGCCCTGAAGCACCTACAGCATTGTCTTTGTCCTTTGACCTGCTCTAGGCAAGACATAAAAGGGGGGAAAATGCTGAAGTAAAGGAATAGTATTGTGACTGTATTGCTAATTGCTACTGGTTATAGAGAAGTCATGCCTATTGCTGATTTGTGAAACATTCCACTAAAACTCTAGCCTTTTTTAAAAAACACTTACTGGAAAATTTGAAGGAAAAATGCTTCATCTGGCTGGAAGTTGGATCTTTGCTTTTGTACAAAATTTATGCTCATGAAATGAACATTTTAAAGGTTCTATTAAAAAGGAAAGGCAAACTCATCATTTGTTTTCTGGGACACAATCAGGAGACTTGGTCCTGCTGCTGCATATTTTGGGATATTTCTTCCATGAGGAAAGATCTAGGAGGTAAGAACTGGTGGCACAGTCCTTTAATCCCTGGGTCAGGAATACAGTGTCTTGAAGATGCTTATCTGTATTGCTTAGGGATATTCATGCTGTACAAAGAGAAAAATCTAAATGTAGACTTCAGGCTGCAAATTTCCATGACTGTTTTTGCTATAAACTGAAATGAACTGCAGTTTATTCCTGGGATTTTTGTCGTCAAGAAATTTTTGATGTCAGAATTAACCCCTGATTTACTCTTATAGGAGAAGTGTGTGCATTGTACTGCATTGTATGTGTTCTGTGATGTTCAAGGAGTTGGGTGTGCATGTGGTGTGTGCTATGTTGCATTTTGTGAGTTGTGTGATTTTTTAGGAGTTGTGTGAACACGTGGTGTGTGCTGTGTTGCATTGTATGTTGTGTGATGTGCAAGAGGTGTGTTTGCCATGAACTGTGCTGTTTGCATGGTTTGTGTTGTGTGATGTGTAAGGAGGTATGTGCACGTAATGTGTGCTGTGTGTTTTATTTTGCATGTTGTGTGATGTTGGGGTCTTTAGCCCCCTTACTCTTCTCGACCAGTGACAAGGGAAGGGAGCACTCCCCAACAAAGCCAGACAGGGAAAGGTAGGGCCCATAGACTGCCCGCACCCAGCCCTCTGGGCAGAGGACAATCAGACGCGTCAGGGAGGCCAGTCACAGTAGGAACTCATTTATTCAGGAAGTCACACAGCTTTTATGCAGGGTGAAGGCTAGGCGGGAACAAATCAACTTAAAATCAGCAAGGCACGGGGGGTTCACGCAGGCGAGAGTCCCATAGGACTATATGGCAAGCACGAGCTGATCATGTTCGCAGAACGGTTGTTAACCAATCCCTCACGGTGGTCCGATTTATTGTCCTTAACTTTTGACACTGCCTTTGAGGCCTTGATCTTGCTCACTTGCCAGGAAGTAAGGAGTAAGCCTGAGTTAGTTAATGTGTCATTAGTCCCAACAGTGTGAGGTATAAGGTGTGTGTGCATGTGGTGTGTGCTGTGTTTTTTCCTCAATACCAGGTGACTGAGCTTTGAAGAATAAGGCCCTCAGTATCACCTAGTGCTGAAACCACTCTGCCCTCTGCAGATGCATAGCACCAAGCCTACTTGAGTTCAGAGCAGCGTCCCCTCCTGGTTCTACTCATGGAAGATTTTAGAATGGAGAATAGTGGGCTGTTCCTCGATCCTGAGAAGGAAGTACTGAGCAGGGACAGCATGGGGACTTCATGAGAGTGTTGCAGGTGAAGGTCCAGGGGTGCCCTTAATGGGAGTTTCCCATTGTTTCCCATTGTTCCCAGTGTTTCCCATTTTTGTTACTCTTTGTTCTCAGTGGTGAGAAGCAAAAAACACATCAGCAGCAGAGCATTCAGAGAAATGTCCAGAAATGAGGGAAGGGAGCTTGGGTCTCAGAGGGGTTGGGAGCTTGTACAGAGACCTGGGAGTTGGGGCTCATTCTTTAGGGAGGCAGGAGCTCCATAAGGAGCCCTTGAAGCAGAGGAGAGCAGTTCTCTGATCAGAGATGCCCTGCAGCAGAGCCAGGAGGGTGGAGGTAGGACAGAGGGCAAGCAGTTATAGCCTTGGTCATGCTGCAGGATGGAGCACTGGACAAGAGAGAAGACCAGTCCACCAGTAGTAGGTTTTGGGGTTGGGACTTCAGAGGACTGCTTCTGAAGCCAGGTCCATGGGTAAGTGAGGAGTCTCAGAGACTGGCAGGCTCCCAATAAAAGAAAGTCATCACCATTTGGTAGAGGTGATAGGGCCACTTCCAGCAGGGGAGGATCCTGGGACACAGCTTAGGAGGACATAGAGGACAAGAGGTCAATGGAAGGGACCAGATAGGTAGGGGAGAGAGTATGGGCTCTGGGGCCATAGGGCCTATCCAGCGGGGAGCCTGGAAAGAGAAAGGGAGGGAGAGGTGATGAGGAGGGAGGAGCAGGGCCAGGAGTGGGAGGACAGGGAGAGCCTCCTTGGGCAGCTCTCTGTGTTCAGAAACAGCACCCTGTCCTGGGCTTGAGGTGGTCTGTTTCTCCAGGCTGCCTAACCTCCTAGATGCTGTGTCACTTTCAGTTTCCAGGTGAGAAAGCACAGGTTTCAAGCACATGAGAGTAGGTGACAGTCCAGGATGGAACCCTGAGTGACCCACAGACTTTACTCCTGTCCTCTGGGCTGTCCTCCTCCAGGAGGTGCAGCTGGGCTGTGGAGTGTTGGCAGAGAGCCTGGGTGGGCCCTGAGGGCGCTGTCATTCTGGAAGAGTCTTTGCTGTTGGTGTGCAGTGGGAGGTTCAGGACCTGCAGTATCTGTGGCTGTTTCTCAATCCTCATATGTCATCCATGCTGAGAGGGGTACATCCCCAGCTACATGGACAGACCCACTGCCAGATATCCCCTGGGCACACTCAGGTGTTCTGAATCTCCTATTGCACTGTCAGGGTACAGAGTCCTTTGGACTTGTGCTGAGCAGTAGAGTGGGAGGAATGACCAGTGGCCAGAGGAAAAGAGAGGGTGTCTGGGGTTGCTGACCTCAAGTCCTGCCTTGGAGCTGTGTATAGATCATGCCTAACTGGCACAAGGAGTGACTCATGAGCCAAGGCTGCATGTGAAGATGCTCCATGGACCCTTGCATGCTCTAGGGTACACAGGGAGGCAGGTTGTGGTGTGGAATGCTGCAGACACCCCTCTCAGGAGAGGGCTGGACTGTACCTGGAACATCAGGAGGCCTATCCAGAAAGTGTGCTCATCACAGTACTTCAAATCAAAGTGGCAGAGTCACAGCATAGTGTCCAAACTGCACAGGCTGGGCAACAGGGCATCCAAGAAGACACTTGAAATGCTGTTCAGATGGTCAGTATGCAGCACACCATCAGAATCTGAAAGGTGGACACACTGTGTTGCTGAAACTGCAAAACTTTTCTAGGGTACATCAGGGGACACAGACAACTTAAGAGGATCTGTGTACATCAGACTTACTCCCCAAGCCCTAGGAAATAATAATACCCCATTAATAAGACCCCATAAGACTGTCATAAAACCCCATTTACACATAAGAACTTTTTTTTTTTTTTTTTTAAGTTTTTTTTTTATTTATTTATTTTTTTTTTTACGTTTACATAGGGTAATGATGTTTATTATATTTTTTCCCCTCCCCCCCACCCCTCCCACCCCTCCCACCCCTATTTTCCCTCTACACAGTCCTTCTTTCCTTCATTCTTACTGCTCTCCATAGCCTAACTCTAAACCTAACCCTAAGCCTAATGCTAGCCCGTCCCACCCCCCATTATATGTCCTCATCCACTTATCAGCGAGATCATTCATCCTTTAGTTTTTTGAGATTGGCTTATCTCACTTAGCATGATATTCTCCAATTTCGACCATTTGCCTACAAATGCCATAATTTTATCATTCTTCATTGCGGAGTAATATTCCATTGTATAAATATGCCACAGTTTCTTTATCCATTCATCAACTGAAAGGCATCTAGGTTGGTTCCACAATCTGGCTATGGTGAATTGAGCAGCAATGAACATTGATGTGGCTGTATCTCTGTAGTATGCTGATTTTAAGTCCTTTGGGTATAGGCCAAGGAGTGGGATAGCTGGGTCAAATGGTGTTTCCATTCCAAGCTTTCTGAGGAATCTCCACACTGCTTTCCAGACTGGCTGCACTAATTTGCAACCCCACCAGCAATGTATGAGTGTTCCTTTTTCACCACAACCTCGCCAACACCTATTGTTGCTTGTATTCTTGATAATCGCCATTCTAATTGGGGTGAGATGAAATCTTAGGGTAGTTTTGATTTGCATTTCCCTTATTACTAGGGATGTTGAACATTTTTTCATATATCTGGTGATTACTTGTACATCTTCTTCTGTGAAGTGTCTGTTCATTTCCTTAGCCCATTTGTTGATTGGATTATTTGTATTCTTCGTGTAGAGTTTTTTGAGTTCTTTATAGATTCTGGAAATTAGCGCTCTATCTGAGGTATGGTTGGCAAAGATATTCTCCCACTCTGTAGGCTCTCTCTTCACATTTCTGATAGTTTCCTTTGCTGAGAGAAAGCTTTTTAGTTTGAATCTATCCCAGTTGTTTATTCTTGCATTTATTTCTTGTGCTATGGGAGTCCTGTTAAGGAAATCTGATCCTGAGCCAACAAGTTGAAGATTTGGACCTACTTTTTCTTCTATAAGATGCAGGGTCTCTGATCTGATTCCGAGGTCCTTGATCCATTTTGAGTTGAGTTTTGTGTAGGGTGAGAGATAGGGGTTTAGTTTCATTCTATTGCATATAGTTTTCCAGTTTTCCCAGCACCATTTGTTGAAGAGGCTATCTTTTCTCCATTGCATATTGTTGGAACCTTTGTCTAGTATGAGAAAATTGTATTTATTTGGGTTTGTGTCCATGTCCTCTATTCTGTACCATTGATCTACCTTTCTATTTTGGTACCAATACCATGCCGTTTTTGTTACTATTGCTTTGTAGTAGAGTTGAAGATCTGGTATTGCAATACCCCCTGCTTTGCTCTTGCTACTGAGGATTGCTTTAGCTATTCTAGGTTTTTTATTCTTCCAGATGAATTTCATAATTGCTTGCTCTATTTCTGCGAGGTACATCATTGGGATTTTAATTGGAATTGCATTGAATCTGTATAGAACTTTAGGTAGTATAGCCATTTTGACGATATTAATTCTGCCTATCCAGGAACATGGGAGATCTTTCCATCTTCTAAGGTTTTCTTTAATTCCTTTCTTTAGTGTTCTGTAGTTCTCATTGTAGAGGTCTTTCACCTCTTTTGTGAGATTGATTCCCAAGTATTTTATTTTTTTCGATGCTATTGTGAATGGGGTAGTTTTCCTAATTTCTCTTTCTGAAGATTCATCACTTACGTATAAAAATGCATTGGATTTATGAGCATTGATCTTGTATCCTGCTACTTTACTGAATTCACTTATGAGTTCTAAAAGTTTTCTGGTGGAATTTCCAGGTTCCTCTAAATATATAATCATGTCATCAGCGAACAGGGATAGTTTGAGTTCTTCTTTTCCTATTCGTATCCCTTTAATTTCTTTGGTTTGTCTGATTGCTCTGGCTAGAGTCTCAAGGACGATGTTGAATAGAAGCGGTGAAAGAGGGCATCCCTGCCTTGTTCCAGTTTTTAGGGGGAACGCTTTCAGTTTTTCACCATTTAGAATGATATTAGCCATGGGCTTAGCGTAGATGGCCTTTATAATGTTTAGGAATGTTCCCATTACCACAATTTTTTCTAGTGTTTTGAGCATGAAGGGATGCTGTATTTTATCAAATGCTTTTTCTGCATCTATTGAAATAATCATGTGATTCTTAACTTTAAGTCTGTTGATATGGTGAATGATATTTATTGATTTCCGAATGTTGAACCAACCTTGCATCCCTGGGATAAAACCCACTTGATCGTGGTGCACTATCTTTTTAATATATATTTGTATGCGATTTGCTAAAATTTTGTTGAGAATTTTTGCATCAATGTTCATTAAGGATATTGGTCTGAAATTTTCTTTCCTTGATGTGTCTCTGTCTGGTTTAGGTATCAGGGTGATATTGGCTTCATAGAACGAGTTTGGTAGGGTTCCCTCCTCTTCTATTTCATGGAATAGTTTGAGGAGTATTGGAATGAGCTCTTCTTTAAAGGTTTTATAGAACTCGGCTGAGAACCCATCTGGTCCTGGACTTTTCTTTGTTGGTAGGCTTTTGATGACCTCTTCTATTTCATTGCTTGAAATTGGTTTATTTAAGTTGTGTATGTCCTCCTCGTTCAGTTTAGGTAGTTCATATGTCTCTAGAAATTTGTTGATGTCTTCAAGGTTTTCTGTTTTGTTGGAGTATAGATTTTCGAAATAGCTTCTAATTATGTTTTGTATTTCACTCGTGTCTGTTGTGATGTTTCCTTGTTCATTCCGAATTTTAGTAATTTGAGTTTTCTCCCTCTTTCTCTTTGTTAGTGTGGCTAAGGGTTTATCAATTTTATTTATTTTTTCAAAGAACCAACTATTTATTTTATTAATTTTTCCGATTGTTTCTTTTGTTTCGATTTCGTTGATTTCGGCTCTGATTTTAACTATTTCCTGTCTTCTACTACTTTTGGTATTGGTCTGCTCTTCTTTTTCTAGTGCTTTGAGCTGTAGTGTTAACTCGTTTATTTGTTGATTTCTACTTCTTTTTTTGAATGCACCCCATGAAATAAATCTTCCTCTAAGTACTGCTTTCATAGTGTCCCAGAGATTTTGATATGATGTGTCTTTGTTCTCGTTTACTTCTAAGAACTTTTTTATTTCCCTCCTGATGTCTTCTGTTATCCATTCATCATATAATAGTGTATTATTTAGTCTCCAGGTATTGGAGAAGTTTCTGTTTTTTATTCTGTCATTTATTTCTAGTTTCAATCCATTATGATCTGATAGAGTACAAGGTAGTATCTCTATCTTCTTGTATTTACTAACAGTAGCTTTGTGGCATAAAATATGGTCTATTTTAGAGAAGGATCCATGTGCTGCTGAGAAGAAAGTGTATTCATTCTTTGTTGGATGGTATATTCTATATATGTCCGTTAAGTCTAAATTGCTGATTGTGTTGTTGAGATCTATAGTTTCTTTATTCAATTTTTGTTTGGACGATCTATCCAGTGGTGAGAGAGGTGTGTTAAAATCGCCTAGTATTATTGTGTTGTGGTCTATTTGATTTCTGGAATTGAGAAGGATTTGTTTGATGTACGTGGATGAGCCAATGTTCGGGGCATAGATATTTATGATTGTTATGTCTTGCTGATTTATGCTTCCCTTAAGCAGCATGTAATGTCCTTCTTTATCCCTTCTGACTAGTTTTGGTTTGAAGTCCACATTATCTGAGATGAGGATGGATACTCCAGCTTTTTTGCTGTGTCCGTGTGCATGGTATGTTTGTCCCCATCCTTTCACCTTTAGTCTATGGGTGTCTCTTTCTATGAGATGAGTCTCTTGCAGGCAGCATATTGTTGGATTTTTCTTTTTAATCCAATCTGCCAGTCTGTGTCTTTTGATTTTGAATTCAGGCCATTAACATTCAGGGTTATTATTGTGATATGATTTGTATTCCCAGTCAATTGACTCATATTTGTTTTTGACATGATTTGGTTTCTCCTTTATTTGGCTATTCCTTTAGGCTAGCGCCTCCTGTTGCTGATTTGCATCGTTGTTTTTCATCTCTTCCTCATGGAATATTTTGCTGAGAATGTTCTGTAATGCTGGCTTTCTTTTTGTAAATTCCTTTAGCTTTTGTTTATCATGGAAGGATCTTATTTCATCGTCAAATTTGAAGGTAAGTTTTGCTGGGTATAAGATTCTTGGTTGGCATCCATTTTCTTTCAGGGCTTGGTATATGTTGTTCCAGGCCCTTCTAGCTTTTAGGGTCTGGATTGAAAAATCTGCTGATATTCTTATTGGTTTCCCTCTGAATGTAATTTGATTCTTTTCTCTCGCGGCCTTTAAAATTCTGTCTTTATTTTGTATGTTAGGTATTTTCATAATAATGTGCCTTGTTGTGGGTCTGTTGTAATTTTTTATGTTTGGAGTTCTATAAGCCTCTTGTACTTGGTTTTCCATTTCGTTCTTCAGATTTGGGAAATTTTCTGTTATTATTTCATTGAATAGATTGTTCATTCCTTTGGTTTGTTTCTCTAAGCCTTCCTCAATCCCAATAATTCTCAAATTTGGCCTTTTCATGATATCCCATAGTTCTTGGAGATTCTGTTCATGATTTCTTACCATCTTCTCTGTTTGTTCAACTTTGTTTTCAAGGTTAAATATTTTGTCTTCAATGTCTGAGGTTCTGTCTTCCAGGTGTTCTATCCTATTGGTTATGCTTTCTATGGAGTTTTTAACTTGGTTTATTGTTTCCTTCATTTCAAGGATTTCAGTTTGGTTTTTTTTCAGTATCTCTAACTCTTTATTGAAATGATCTCTTGCTTCCCGTATTTGGTCTTTTAACTGTTGATTGGTGCGATCACTTAATGCCTGCATTTGCTCTTTCATCTCCTCCTTCAATGCCTGCATTTGCTCTTTCATCTCCTCATTAGCTTCCCTGATCGTTTTAATTACGTACATTCTGAACTCCCTTTCTGACATTTCTTCTGCTGTGCTGTCATTGGGTTTTATTGATGTAGTATCTAGGTTTGTTTGGGACATTTTCTTCCCTTGTTTTCTCATAATGGTCAGTTGTCAGTGGGACCCTGAGATATTGCAGTTTTCCACTATTGGCTTATAGTGTCCCAGTAGATTTCCAGTGTATCACCTCCCAGCCTTCAGTAGCCTGATGTCTTGGAGGAATCTGATAAAGCAGCTCATTCGAAGAATACTGCCCCTAGCCCCCTACTGGTTCCACGTTTTGGAACTGGCTCTGTGTGGAAATGCTCTCACTGTGGGCCTGCACCGTGCAGCTGGCCGTGTGGGAAGAGCCCACTGCCGGAGTGTGGAAGACTACCTTGGGAAGACTCAAGCTGCCCTGCCCGGCTCTGCTAAGCCACCTCTATCTGGGCCTGCCACCCGGGCTGAGCTTTACCCAGTGGGCAGACTCACCCGTGGCTCCACTTCAGTCCGAGTCTCTCAATGCCTCCCCTTCTTAACTCCTGGGTTGTGGAGCGACTGGAAGTGCAGTCTCCCTCTAGGCCGCCATCTTGGATCGCCCCGTGAAGAGAGCCTGCAGCCGGAGTGGGCAGAGCCGCCTGAAGAGGTCTCCGGCTGCCCTGCCCTTATCCCTGAGGCTGATTGCAGATCGAGGCACTCCGCTGGTTCTTTGCAGGAGTACACTGCCCTGCAGCGGCTCCGGGACTCGGAGCCTGCTCTGTTCAGACAGGCTCTCACTAGCGGGCCAGTTCCATTCCGAGAACCTGGAGAAGCTGGCTGTGTGGGCGGGGCCCACCACCAGAGTGCGCAGGACTGCCTGTGGATGACTCTAGCTGCCCTGCCCAGCTCCGATAAGCCACCTCTATCTGGGCCTGCCACCCGGGCTGAGCTTTACCCAGTGGGCAGACTCACCCGTGGCTCCACTTCAGTCCGAGTCTCTCAGTGCCTCCCCTTCTTAACTCCTGGGTTCTGGAGCGACTGGGGGTGCAGTCTCCCTCTAGGCCGCCATCTTGGATCGCCCCGTGGAGAGAGCCCGCAGCCGGAGTGGGCAGAGCCGCCTGAAGAGGTCTCTGGCTGCCCTGCCCTTATCCCTGAGGCTGATTGCAGATCGAGGCACTCCGCTGGTTCTTTGCAGGAGTACACTGCCCTGCAGTGGCTCCGGGACTCGGAGCCTGCTCTGTTCAGACAGGCTCTCACTAGCGGGCCAGTTCCATTCCGAGAACCTGGAGAAGCTGGCTGTGTGGGCGGGGCCCACCGCCGGAGTGCGCAGGACTGCCTGTGGATGACTCTAGCTGCCCTGCCCAGCTCCGATAAGCCACCTCTATCTGGGCCTGCCACCCGGGCTGAGCTTTACCCAGTGGGCAGACTCACCCGTGGCTCCACTTCAGTCCGAGTCTCTCAGTGCCTCCCCTTCTTAACTCCTGGGTTCTGGAGCGACTGGGGGTGCAGTCTCCCTCTAGGCCGCCATCTTGGATCGCCCCGTGGAGAGAGCCCGCAGCCGGAGTGGGCAGAGCCGCCTGAAGAGGTCTCTGGCTGCCCTGCCCTTATCCCTGAGGCTGATTGCAGATCGAGACTCTCCGCTGGTTCTTTGCAGGAGTACACTGCACTGCAGTGGCTCTGGGACTCGGAGCCTGCTCTGTTCAGACAGGCTCTCACTAGCGGGCCAGTTCCATTCCGAGAACCTGGAGAAGCTGGCTGTGTGGGCGGGGCCCACCGCCGGAGTGCGCAGGACTGCCTGTGGATGACTCTAGCTGCCCTGCCCAGCTCCGATAAGCCACCTCTATCTGGGCCTGCCACCCGGGCTGAGCTTTACCCAGTGGGCAGACTCACCCGTGGCTCCACTTCAGTCCGAGTCTCTCAATGCCTCCCCTTCTTAACTCCACATAAGAACTTTGAAGCCAAGGGAAGCTCAATAAACAACCTGAGGTCACATAGCAAATAAGTGGAAGAGCTGGGTAGAACCAGGCACCCTGGATCTGGGTTTCCATCTCCACATCCTGCCCACAAAACCAGAACATCAAGCACACAGAACAAGAAGTGGGCACTGTGCCCTGATTGGGGCACCAGGAGGCTCTTCCCCAGTATGTCTGAGGTCATGGCTCTGCAGGGCAGAGGGGCATAGGGGCACAGAGACAAAATAAGGGGGAACCTGCCACACCAGAGCTGCTATGAGCAGACCCAGCAGCAAAGTGTGGAGCTTGATTCTGGGTGGAAGGAAAATTGTGACCAAGTCAATGTAGGGAGAGGAAGGCCCAGGCTTGTCTTCCTGGTGTCAGCTTCCTCTCCTCATGGACCTGAGGACACAGGTGTGGGGAAGACCATCTTGAGATGAGGAGAGAAGATGATTCTGAGTCCTGACCACTTACTTCCACCTGCTAAGAACCTGGTATGATATCAGGGCCCCTGGGCCTCAGGGATTACCTCCCCATATACAAATTTTCAGTTTCCTTTCCCATAAAATTGGGCCATTACTCACATGAAGAATCCTGGTATTTGGGAAGGAAGACGAAATTACTACACTCTGCACACAGAATACTTATTTGATTGACAACCAGAAACCAATCAGGTCACATAGGGCTGGTTGAAACTGAAACACTTCCACGGACCCTTGTCCCCAGCACCCCAGATGAGGCTGTCCCTCATCCCTGTTTTCCCTCTGGTTGTGGAGGACATGTATTCCTGGGATCATCCTCAGCCCCTCACTGGCCAGGGGAAATAGCCCTGGCAACCGTGTTGGGGAAAATGAGAACCTTGGTTCAACCAGCCCACCCACCTCTACCAGCTGCATGGCCTAGGGCAGAATGTGGATCCATGGGGCACTTGGTGAGATGACTGCTCCCAGGGCCAAAAACTCCTGACTAGATGTTGTGGTGTTCAGAGGGGACCCTGGAGTCAGTGTGGAAAGACCCCTCAGCAGTTCAGATGTGCTCTTCCTCCCAGTCCTCTGTTAGAAAGCAGAATGCAGCTCAGTCTCCAGCCAACCTGGAGAGTTTTGGCAGGACCCAGAAGTGTAGAGTCAACAAGATCACACAGAGAAACAACCATGATGTACAACCATTCCCAAAGCCATCAACTGGGGTGGTGTCTCTGGAGAACATGGATGGTATCACTGACAGTCCTTCGTACTCATCAGCAGGCAAGTTGCCTCTGTCCACTATGCTACTGAGGTGGACAGGGTCTGGTTAGTAGTAGTCAGCAGGGTGGCATCCCTCAAAATCCTGAGTCCTTGGTCCTGAGTCCATGACTCAGGTCACTTTGCAGTATATGGAATCCAGGTGAACTCTAGAAATGTTCATCATCTGACCACATCCTGTGGCCACATATGTGATAACCAGGAGTAAGCTGGGAACAAGATCCCACCCACCACAGCTGGAGGCCTGGGAAAATCAGCAGACCTTAGGCAAGTCAGACACCTGCTCTGCATACCCACCCTCTTGCCTGTCTGTACCAGGTTTGAGAAGCCTGCTCTGTTTGCTTCCTCTGTTCCAGCTGGCAGGGCAGATGAGCCCTTGAGTGACCTGCCCTGTGTGCCCAGGGGCTATGTGGACCTGAATGCCACTCTGAGTGTCTTGTTGACCTACATGGACATGTCCCTAGAATGACAAGCATCTGCTGCACAGGGGAAGAGCAGGCTACAAGGCAGACGTTGTTCAGGAACTTTTTCCTGGTCTGGGCACAGGGCAGGATTGCATTATGGTGACTGGTGGGCTCCCAGACCCATTAGCAGGCTGTCGGACAGGTGGGAAGGCAGGTGTGTGGCCAGTACCAGTTGGTGGTCTTGGTAGCTTAGTGCTTCAAAACACCAGGGTGCCTGCCTGTGGTGGATGTCTGTGGAGGGGGAGCCCTGGTTCCCTGAACAAATGCACATCTCCCCCAGCCCAGGGCTGAGGTGTCAAGAGTGCTTGGTCTCAGGTAATCAATTACTTCCTGCCTCTGCTTGCAGCCTGATGTGTGATATTCTCAAATACCTGAGAAAGTGAGTGCCAGCCTTCCTGGATATGGGGGGCCTGGGGTGGGGGCTGAAATGTGCAACAGGCAACAGAAATTCCAGCAACAGGGCAGACCCAGGAATATGCCCATTTATAATCTGGGCTCTGAGATGGACTCTAATTGCTCAGCAAACACTGTGACTGCTCTGAATCTTTCCACAGCCTGCAACATGGGAACAGCAGGGCTAACTCCTTCCATAGGGCCTCAGAAGAACAGATAGATATTCTGTCCACTCCACACACTGCATGGAAAACACTGGACTGAAATTTTTCACAAGGGCATGAGCTACTCAGAAAGAAATGCAGGAAAATGAGGGTAGCATGTAGAAGCCCTAGTGCTACTCACAGTTGGTCCCTGACCTTGTCAAAACTGGGCCCTGCCTGGTCTAACACAGGGCCCTGCCCAGTCATGAATGGGTTCTGACCTGGTCAAACACAGGGCCCTGATCTGGTCAAAACTGAGCCATGACCTGTTTATACACTGTGCCCTGACTTGGTCACAACTGGCCCTGATTCTGGTCACACTCTGGTCCCTGATATGGTCACACTCTGTATCCTGACCATGGTCACACGTGGGACCCTGGCCTTTGTCATAGTTTTGGCCATTATCATGGTCACATACTCATCCTAGACCCTGGTTATACTCTGCGTCTTAAAACTGTTCACATTCTGTACACTGACCTGGTCACAATTGGGCCCTGACCTGGTTACAACTGGGTCCTAACTTGGTCACACTCTGCTCTGACCTGGTCAAGTACAGGGCTCTGACCTGGTCACTAGTGAGCCCTATATGGTCACAACAGAGCCCTGAACTAGTAACACACTGGGTGATGAATTTGGTCAAACTCTACACCCTTACCTTGGTTAAACACATACACTGACCCTGATCACATTCTGGGTCCTGATCATTAGTCACACTCTTGGTCCTGACCCCAGTCACAATTTAGGCCCTAACCCTGCTCACACTTTAGGCCCTGGTCTTGGTTACATTCTGAGTCTTGACCCTCATTACACTCCAGGCCCTGATCCTCATCACTCTCTGGGGCCCTGACCCTGGTAAAACAATGAAACTGGACCCAGGTTACACACTGGAACCTCACACTGGTTACATTTTCTTCCTGACTCTGGTCACTCTGCAACCTGACCAAGATCACACACTGGTTCCTGCCTCTGATAACACTCTATTCTCAACAAGTCCACATTCCAGGCCCTGGCCCTGGTCACACTATGAGCTTTGACCTTGGTTACATTCTGGACTCTGACCCTGGTTCTCATTATGGGCCCTGGCCCTGGACAAACTATGGGCCCTGGCCTTGGTCACATTATGCACTCTATCCCTATTCATGCCTGCAACATTTCCAAGTGGGTTGGGAGACTGAGAAAGAAGCAACAGGCAGGTTTTTAGGAAGGCTGATTGTGCTGAGAGAACAGGAGAGCATCCCGCAGGCTTCAATGAACAGCTGTCTGCCTTGCCTATTCCAGGTCTACAAGAACAACAATCACGTGTCAAAAAGTCCTGTCTTACAACTTCCCTGGTATTTATGGGAGCCTGACTTAGTCCAGAGCCCCATGTTGCAACACAGTTCTCTGCAACAGTGTCCAGAGACTCAGTGCCAGCTGGGGTGCTAGCTCTCAAATTCTGGGTGTCTGTCTCAGAAGATAGTGGTGGGACTCAGGCCAAGGCATGTTCCAGAGTGCAAGGCTAGGAGTCTGGAGCCTGGTCCCCTGGTGGCCAATATGCTTTGTGGCCTTCCAGCCACAAGGATTCCAGGAGAGAATGTAAATCCATGTGGGTCTTTAAGGACACTTGACAGAGGGAACAAAGTCATGGCCACCATCAAGGGTGCAACCACTGCTCATGACCTGAGAGCTGGTACCCTTCAGCTTCCATGAGCCCTGCAGTTAGGTGGTCCTGGTTGTAGATGTGTTACCAAGACAGCTGAGGCAGGAACCTCTGGGACTCCCAACCACTACTCTGTTCAACTGGCATTCTAGGACTCAAGACCAGAGTAACCTCAGAGATGCTGGGCCCTGTGGCACCACCTCAGGTGAGCATGATCAAGGGTGGACACTAGTGATGTGTGGCCAGCACTTGAGGGAGCTGGGGTGATGATACCATTATGGATCTTCAAGCCTTCCAGTGATTTTGGCAAGGTGTCCCCCAAATGGGAACAGATGCACCCTGAGTGTCAGGGAGGTTTTGATGGTGGCCACAAATGCAGCACATGTGGTACATGCAGCCCCAGCACCAGCATACCCTGCACTCTAGGCTGGGTGTACCCAACCCCACAAGAATCTCAGCTGCCAGGACTCTAGTCCACATAGAATCCAAAGACTTTGGGGAAATGATGGCAAGGGCCAGGACTCACCTGGATGAGAGGTGCCTTCAGAGACAACCTAAAGCCTCCCTCCCTCACCTCCTGAAGCTGCTATGATGACTGGGTCACTTTGCCCACCCTCAGGATTGCCTTTTTCCCATCATCCCAGAGGTGGGACAGCTACAAAAATTTAAACTGAGCAAGAAATATAACCCTTGTAATAAATTCAAAATGTCATTTGACCTTTTATTATGTTCACAGAATTGGAAACTTCTTGGGTTAAAGTAACTTTCCAATTTTCACTGTCCAGGAAGAAATCAGTTCTCAGGCAAGACTTCTGACAATATAAAATCCTCTTCTTCCCAAGAGAGGGGGAATTCTCTGCTCATGAGGGCCAGCCAGTGGGCCACTTCACTTGTGAGCAGTGACTGTCGCCTGAGTCAGTGTGCCCATGAGTGGTGGGTGCAGTAAGACTCCCCTAGCACACTGCCTGTGAATGCCAGGTGCTGATGTTCAGGTGCCTGTTTTCAGCAAGGTACCTTCTGAAATCACATCCAAAGAGACAGACCTTCCTGAGAAGAATACAGCAGATTCCCACAGGATGGCTTCCCTTTGTACTCAGTCAGGTTCACAGTCCCACCTAATCTAGCCCCAGCACAGAGGCAGAAGCCATGCCCAGCATCAGACACAGTCTGTAATGTGCCATGCTCTCTGCCTTGAGTTAGAAGAGGCCATTGGTGAGTGTTTCACCAGGTAACCTTGGTATAGATTATAAATGCTATACAGGAATGCACTTGACCTTTCCTAGTTTATTTTTCCCCCCTGTGTTTCAAACATAGTAATTATTTCATAGTAGGTAAAGAAGGGAGAAAAGAAATAAAAGAAATGGGGAAAGGGAGACACACAGCCTATTCTTAGGAGAAGCCTCAAACCTGGATGCAGGGGAATTACTAACATGGGCCTGATTCTTGTGCTACAGTCTCTCTGTCAAGAAGATTTACCATCCTTCCAAAATTTTTTCAGTCTGATCCCAATTGTTGATAATGAGTCAAATGCCCCTCCTTGAATGTCAAGCAAGAATTCTCCTATATGGTAACCCCCAATTGAGAAAGTAGTATCTCCTCCTTCTCTATCCCAAGCATGCACAATAAGTCATTAAGAACTTGATTGGGGAGATAGCTCAATTTGTAAAGTGATCGCCTTGCAAGCACAAGTCCCTGGGCTCAATCCCCAGCACAAAAAATAAATAAATAAATAAATAACTTGACCTGCATGCACACACAAATACACACACAGAAATTAACGTGCAGGACATTAGATTCCACTGTCTCTTGCTAGAGCTGGTGACCTGGGAAGGTCTCAAGCCAACTGCAAGGAAACCCTATTGTCTTCTGATCCCATGCATTACAGAATGGTCTGTCCAGTGCTTCACTTCCCTTTCCAAGTGGCTATCAGAAGGAATATAAGCTCCAGTGAGAAACAACATCATGCAAAGACAGCCCACTGCCCTCTTCTTTCTATCTGAGAAGTCTGTCCTTGTTGCAAGCATCCTGAGCCTACTCTACATAGATATCTCCTCATGACAGTTTGAGGATCAAGTGACAGACTGTTGATGGGCATCTGCATTGTCTACTCTGCTGTCCTAGATTTATGTCTTACTGGAAGATTCTCCATTAAAACAAGGAGTCCTGCTGTGCAGTCACCCAGAAGTCTGCTTAGTGTCCATGAAGCATGTGATCAAGAAGACCATGAACACAGACCCTGTCCTTGATGGACCAGAGAGCATACTTGCTAGGAACACATGCAGAGTTATACTTTTCTTCTTTTCTGTGGATGCATAGTGCTTATGTTAATCATGGCTTTTACTGTTGGTAGTCTGTTTATTTGATATTTGTACTTTGCTGAACCTTAAGGATATGCCCTTCTAGGCCCTGTGTGTGTGTGTGTGTGTGTGTGTGTGTGTGTGTGTGTGGTGTGTTTGGGGGTGAGTATTGGGATTAAAACCAGGAGCATTCTCCAACTGATCTACAACTTAAGCAGATCTCTAACCCATTTCAAATTATATTTCAAGACAGTATCTCATTAAATTGCCCAGGTTGTCTTCAAATTTGCAATTCTTCTGCTTCAATACCTTGAGTCACCTGGATTACTGGCATGTACCACAACACCCATGGCATTTCCTCTGGGGGAAAGTAATTCCTAGAATACTCAGCCATCTCCCCAGCAAGTTCACCTTACTCAAATTAACAAATCAAGTTCCCACATGATCAGTACCCTTCCTTTTGGACTCCCATCCTCTTAGGTCACTATCTGCCTGCCCTAATCACACCAGATCCCAGAGAATCAGGAAGGGCCCTTGCCCCTAGAGCCTACTAAAATTACAAAAACAAACTAATCCTAAACCTTATTATTTTGCCTCAAATTTTCTTTCTGCACAAATGCAATAAAGTCTCATTCCCATGTTCTCTCCCACCTTCCATACCCTCTGTCTCCTAACCAACCCTGGTGCCACCCACATGGGCCTACACAACTATTTTAGGTAATTGTAGAGGTCTGTGCCTATCAAATCTGTTTCTGAGTCTTAACCATACCAGATTAATACACACCCAAGTTATCCTTGCAACATTGCCAAACCAGCAAATCTTCTCAAAATGACCAGGGCAATCGCATCTGTGGCCTGAATCCCTGGGCCTAGGTAATATGGGGTGCACAAAACCCTGTGCTTTCCATTTTCTATATTAGGCACTCACCCTCTTAATGTTGTAGAATAGGATGGTTTGCCAGAAGTGTGAGGGGAGGAAGACTTCTGCACTTGGGAAACAGAAACTGTGCAAACACAGTTCCTGTTGCACACACTTTCTCCTGTCATGGGTGCAAACTTAGGTCACAAAAGAGGCTCAGGAGCAGACAAAAGTCCTCTCTAGTCAAGAACAGAACCTGACTTAAATCCAAAATTTAAATACTAGTTCTCCTCCCACCTCCTTACTTACCTTCCCAGTGAATAATTTAAAGTCCAAAAAAAAAAGACAGGTCTTTTTCTTTTCTCGGTATCTTTACAATCAGATTAGACTTTCTATGAGAAGAAAACACCCTGTTGCTATGTTATGAGCTTTGTCTTCCCAATTGGTATTAAGGCCAGTGACCAGACCTCTGCCATCCCCCAGGACTCCAGGCTATGAAAAAATGGTCATCTTGCCCTGCAAGCGAATGAGGATTTGTACAATTCTAAAGGCCTTTTCTTCTACAGTACCATGGCCATTTCTCCCTCTAGTCAATGTCCCAGCTATTTGTCACTTTCTTGACACCACAGTAAAATTGACCTCAGCACACTGACATTTCAGGGATTCTGATGTGACCCAGAGAAACCAGGAGGCTGACTGCTGAGAGCCCCTCTGGGCTGGTAGGAAAGTGCTTCCTCGCCATTTAGTGGTCATGGGTGGTAATGGCGGGGATCTGTGCTCCAAGACTCAGGATCTTCCATAGAAGAAAAATGAGTCGCCCTAAGTCTGATACTGTAGGTCTGTGTTGTGGCTAGAGAATCTGCACTGCTATAAAGTTCTCTGGTGAAACTGATGTTGTCCATTCTTTAGAGACCATGCTCAACCAGAATATGACTTCAGCTGGACCGCATCTTCCTAAATGATAGGGGACAAAGGGATGTGTGTGATGGGAACATGAAGTTAAGGATAGAATTCTATAATGTGAACCCACTGTGCTGACCTCCATATGCTTCCTGTTCCAAGAAACAAATTACCCATATCCCTACCTGGTCTTAATGTACAGATTATGTCCCATTTATCAGCAAACTACCTGTTATCAGCAGGAGAAAATAAAAAGGCCAATTCTGAAATAATATTGATCAAAGGAACCCAAGTTATGCTGAAAAGGAAAACTCAGGGAGATAAAGACCATTCCTCTTAATCATAAAATCTGTAAGAAATCATAGTTAAGAATCCAATGGGAACTGGTCAGCACATTCTCAAGAAGGAGCTCTTTCAGGAAAAGCCAAAGGGAGAAAATGTAAGATGAAACTAAATGACCAGGAGACAAAGTCAAACAGGAGACAAAGTTGGACTTGGTTTCTGATCAACAAAGGCCATTGGTCCTCATGGAAGCATCCCACTGGTCAGTGAGGTCAGAATAGTCATCATCCATGGTCTGCCAGTCCAGGTTTTAGTTTCCACAAGATAGATATAAATTTCCATCTCTTTTACACAGAAATTTGCATGTAAGGCATTTAATCCTAGAGATTTCCCAACACAAATGGGAAACCTTCATGCTGTACAATCATGAATTAATGAGAGAATCATTTCCAGCCAGCAGGCTCCAGTGCATGCTCTGGTGTAGGCTTAATCCAGTAATACCACTGTTCATTTAGTCAATCAAAAGTGAACAGTGCTCTAGGCTTCTGTCCCATCCTGTTTAACCTAATCAAACAGCAAGTACTTTTAGCCAATCAGAAGTGATCCTTGCTGTGACACCCTAGCAACTGGAATCCATAAGATGGCTATACCAGTTCTATCAAATTAAGAAATATGTCTCAGTTGATGTGGTTCTTAATATGTATTGTAGATTTAGTAAAAAAAAGTGATTTGTTTTACTAGTGTTTTGGTTAAAAATGTATGACTACTGTCAAACATTTGTATATAAAATACAGAAAAAAAGAAAGAACTTTCAGAGAAAGTTTCATTTAAAAAAGTGGAGTTGTTTTATTTTTAAATGCAAAAAAAAATAAAAATATCATCTGTTCTGGATTATATTTAATTTATACCAGTCCAGAAGCAAAATATAACTTTTTAATTTATATTCATAGGTAGGGACCAATAAAGGCAGAAATAAGTCTCTAAGACTTTCAAAGCCATGCTCTAACCGATGGGCAGAATGAGGCCATTTTTAAGGCCTGTCGGGACTTAATTTTTATTTTGGGTTGAGGGTAGCAGGGATTGAACTCAGAACCACATCTCCAGCCTATTTTTTCTTTTTCCTTTTTTTTTTTTTGCAGTGCTGGGGATTGAACCCAGGGCCTTATGCTTGCAAGGGAAGCACATACCAACTGAAGTATTTCCTCAGCCCTCCAGCCTATTTTTTTTAAATTTTCATTAGAGACAGGGTCTCATTGAGTTGCTTAGAATATTTGTTTTTGCTGAGACTGACTTCAAAATTTGCAACTCTCCAGTCTTAGCCTCCCAGGATACAGGAATTACAGCATGTGCCACCATGATCAGCTGGACTTAATCTTTTTTTTCCCACATTTTTATTAGTGCATTATAGTTGTAAATAATACTGAGATTTGTTGTTACATATTTGTTCATGCATACAAAATAAACCTATAGTTTGGCCAATATCACTCCCCAGCCCTTGCCTCTTCTCTCCCCAGTAGCCACCCATTTGTCCTTTTCTTCTACTGATCTACCTTGGAGTTTTAGGAGATCCATCCCCAGATTTGTTTTCCTTTATCCTCTCTAACTTTATCCTCTCATATGACATATGACCCTTAAACCTCTTATTTTGATTGATTTCACTAACAAGATGGTCTTTAGTTTCATCCAGTTTTCTGCAAATGGCATAACTTTATTTTATTAAGTCTGAATTAAATTCTGTGGTGTATATGTACTACATTTTCTTTATAGGCTGTTTCTGTAGCTTTGTTATTATAAATTTGTTGCTATAAACATGGGTATATATGTATCACTGTAGTATGATGAGTTTAATTATTCAGGATAAATACAGAGACGTGGTATAACTTGGTCATATGGTGGTCCCATGCCTAGTCTTTTGAGGAACCTCCATACTTGTTTCCATAGTGGTTTTACTAATTTACAGTTCCATTAAAAAAAAAAGTGTTCATTTTTCTCCACATCCTCTCCATCTTTTATTATTATTTTTATTCTTGGGGACTGCCATTCTGATTGGTATGAGGAGGAATTTCAGTGTGGTTTTAATTTGCATTTCCCTAATTGGTAATGATGTTGATCATTTTCTCATATATTTGTTGTCTATTTGTATATCTTTTTTTTTTGAGAAGTGTTTGTTTAGTTTATTTGCCCATTTATTGACACATGTGATTTTTTTGAGATTTAATTTTCTGTTGCTCCTTGTGACCATTCTCTTGTCCCTCCATTACTATGAAAGAAAAGGAATTGAGAAAATCAGTAGGTCAGTCAATAATCTTAATTTCAAGTGACCAAAAACAAACTCAAACTAACATAGGCAAAGGGTGTGTTTTACTACTACAAATGAAAACCATGGGTGAAGTTCCAATTGCAGGCACAGCTGGTTTCAGTGATACATTGTCTTTTCATTTTTTGGTTCCAATTCCTTTTTTTCCCCTTCCCTGTAGCCACAAGATGGCAGTAAGCTTTCCATGCTCAATTTCTACCAGTCATTTTTGGGCCTCTGAAATAATCTGTCTAGGCCAACTCAAACCAACTTGGCAGACTCAGTGCCTCCTTGTTCAGGGGGCTTCCATGCTGGCTGATTAGTCCTGATAGCCTGCCTCATGCAGAGGTGGATTCCAGAAGAATCAGGAGCTGCTTATGGAAAAGAGAAAAGAGATACACCCTTTGGGCAGACTATCCTCTGATCTGCAGAGGAACAGCAGCCTACACCATAGAGCTGGGAACAACTGTTTATGTCAGCTGTTTGTACTGTCCAAGATACCAGATATGAGGACATCCCCACTTAGTAGATGATGAGACCAGAGCCCACAGGGAGTTAAACTTTCTGCTCAAAGCCACTGGTCTCGAAAGAGGTAGAGCCAGAATATAAAGTTAAATCTAGTCTCCAAAGGTGTTTTGAATCAATCTTGGCCTTCCAACTCATTGCTAGTCTCCCACAGGTAGAAAATTATCATAGACTAGAGGAAGAAAGAGGGGAAGCAGGAAGAATGAAGACTCCCTGACAGCACCTTACAGAGGTCTGGCACTGGTAAGTTTGTTGCTGGATTTGGGAGGCTTCATTACTGGTCAATCAAAATGAATATCACTGGACTTAAATAAAAATTAACTTCAAAATCTCATAGCACTACTAAGTCAAATACTGCAGTGACAAGCTTGAGTTCCCTTTTAGTGGATTATCAGTCATTTTTTTCTTCCCAAGCCATACTCAGATTTTGGCCCTGTTTTGGGCTTTCTTGTACCCTGTAGTCTCCAAGCATTTGCCCCAAAAAGGAATTTGGGTTGACATAGCTCTGTTACTGAAGACTTCCCTCAACATAAAAGAAGGATTAAAAATAGTCTCTGAAGCGAGCAGCACCGCAGCGCTTCTTTGTCTTGAAGGGCAACTAGACTTCTCTGAGTTGCCAATCAGAGGACGACGAGACGTACGGGATTGAGGACACGATCACACGGAGATGGCAAACCAACGAATGGTTTATTTTATGATGCTCTCACACACAGGGGGGCACGCCAGCCAGCTTAATGACCTGACCGTTACCGTGCGCAGACGGTCTCGGAGCAGGTATTAGCCCCAAGCAGGATTACAATCCGGGGTTTTTATATGTTTCACACAGGGCATATCTTATCTACCACACACAGCTTAGTACTTTATCTAGTCCTACAGCTTAGGGTTGCCTAATTTGCATAATTAGTATCAGTGCACTCCTCTTAGTACTTTATCTAGTCTTGCAGCTTAGGGTTACCTAATTTGCATAATTAGTATCAAAGCACTCCTCCTGGCCTGAGCTTTAGAGAGCTCTTGTTTTACATTTACAAAGCACTCCTCTTAGCCTGAGCTTTAGAGAGCTCTTGTTTTACATTTATAAAGCTTTGCTCCATTCAGTCCGTCCCCTGGAGCGGGGGCGACCCCCAAGGAGGGGCGTCGCCGCTCCACACAAATGTACCAGGTCTCCAACATCCAGTTCAAATATGCGTACTCTTTCCAGGCGTCTGCTACGTCTATGGCGGTTGTGGTATCTCTGGCGGTAGGTAATGCCGGGGGTTGTACAATTCGGCCTTGCGGAGTTCATCATACTTCGAAGAAGTGGTGTTATTGCAGATGCAAAGCAAAATTTTAATGATGAAGAAAGCACCTAAAAGGAAACAAACAACAGTAAATGATTCTTTGAGCCAATGGAATGGGTTCCATCTGGTAATGCAGGCGAAGTCAGCAGCTATCAGTCTGCGGAAGAAACCAATAAAGGAACAGTCAGTGGTACTGGAAGAAAAGATGTGCGTTGGGATAAGATAAGAGTTATCCACGAGGGCTTTAACTTCGTTCAAAGAATAATCCAGGTGGCGGAGATCCTTAGCAATGGAGTCATTGAATGCTTTGTATAATTTCTCATTTTGTTCATATACTCTGTTCAAAGCAGAGATGGAGGACTGAAGTTTCTGCATCAAATCTTGTTGATAAGCAGGCGTCCTGAAGAAAATTCCAAGTCCAAAGGTGTGGTTGGAGATGATGGAAACATGAGTGGTTGTAGCTTTGTTAAGGTCATTATGAAGTACACGGATGACGTTGGAAGATAGGTGGCAACCAGGATCCAGGTAGACTGTATCATTATAGGTAACATTCTGCCATCGGGTGATGGAGTAATTGGAGTGATGACAGGTAAGAATTCTGTAATTTCCCAAATCAGCAATGGATGAAGCAGGAAGATGTACTACAACGTCCGTAGTAGGAGGTTTATCAGAAATAACCTGAAAGGTTAAAGCCGTTTGTTTTCCAAGGTGCCAAACGGAGGAAGAAGGAATAAACCAAGAATGTTTGTCAAGTTGAGCCCAATACATGTATTCCAAAGGGAGAACCCATGAGTCATGAATTCTCCGAGGTATAGGTTTAGTTTTGTAAGCCACAATAGCAGTAGAAGTAGAGATTTCCCAAAGATGTAAAGAACAACGTCCAGAGTCGCAGTGGCTTTCTTTGGAAGCATTAAGGTGTGTCTCCCTTTTTACATGACCCTCCTCTGCAGCAGATGCACTGAGTGATTCTCATCCTTCAGTCTCAACAATCTCCTTGATCAGGAGGTTGTGTGACACAGAGTTGCAAAGCTCCTTATAAAAGTTCTTTTGTTCGTGGGTTCAGGCTGACTGAGGACAAAAGATCCAAATACTGGCCTATCTTGCCTTCTGTATTTAATTCCAATTTCTAAGTTTGATCTTAATCATCTAGCAAGCCAGTTTCACCAGTCATAAAGTAAGAGTACTGGGCTTTAACTTTAATGTCCATAACTTTACAGTTATTTACCCTTTTATCTAACTGGAGTCTGCATTAGTTCTGGAAGTTACCACTATCTGTTCTGATGTCTGTTACCACTATCTGTTAGGTGATGGCTTATTATCACAAGTTACCTAGGTTGCGTGTTCTTGAAGTAGCTACTTCTGCAAAACATTATCAGGTAACAGTTTTACAAAATGAAATTAGCAAGAGTAAAAATATATTCTGCTTGTATAATAGCTATATTGAATTTTGACTGAGAACCACATTATATTCCCTATTTGAGATCATAGTAATTTTACAACAAAAACCAATCTTTTGATTATAACTTTAAATAAGGTGAAGTCTGACTTATTTTGGAGTTACTCTAACATGCAGTAAGGTGGGAGGCAGAGCCTTATCTCAGGTAAGGCGTGGCTCCTTACAAATCTTAAGTGTTCTAATTCTGATGTTGATCTTTGTTTCTTCCTTAAATATCATTAAGTAGTTTACATATACTGTTTCCTGAGTCTATACAAACTTTATAATTAACACAATTTAACATTGTATCTAAAACATGAATTAAAGAAAGGCTGAGAGAGCTTTTAACTTTCCTTTTGTGTGTCAAAGTGGCAAAATATTTTCATGTTTTACAAAATTAACCTTTAAACAAGTCAGGCTCTAATGTTTAGAAATACATTTACATTTGAAATTTTTTATCTCAGTGTAAAATATAACCAATTTTACATATACCCTATTGATAACAGGTCTTATAATAGAACACTAAATGATAGAAATTAATGCCCAATAAAATTTACTCTTTATAAGCTTAAAATTACCATTACAGACAAGTTTATGTGGAGAATAGCAGGTTGATAAATTCCTTGCTTTAAAACTTGTATACCTGAAAAACACGAACACATTTAATATACAACTAGAAACCATTTCACAATTACCTTGACACTTTTTTTTCTTACCAAATTTAGTTTTTAAAGAAAAATGTAGACTCTGTAACACAGTACAATACTCTAACAGTTGTTTAACCATAATTGTATACACCCCAATTTTTAAGACTAATTGTTCTAAAGAATAAAACTTAATAGACACAAAGTTAAGAGTAAATTAGTGTTTCTAAGGAATCCTTGCCATTTAACCATGTCATTTTACCATATAGATTAAACTTTGGTTTATATCAACACATTAGTATTTTACCTTAGGAAAAACCTTTAATAGCTTTAGCTGTTTTACATACATATAACCAACTTAGTTACACACAGACTTTCTTAGCACTTACTTAGACCCTCATGTATTCCATTACACAGGCACTTTGTTACTCAGAAACATTTCCTTTTTATTAAATACATTTTGAAACCCAGAACCTTTTATTTTCTCTTTCCTATATGTTGACCCCTTTTTGTTCACATTCTGAAACAACTCTTATGAAATTTCTGAATTTAGATAAATTGCTCTATTTTAATAAGATTAAATATTTTGTTGTTTATAGTACTCTCATTGAAACACAGTTGAAACTTTTGGGACCCTTTGTATATAGAATTCCACTTGTTAGGACATAACTCTTAGTAACCTTGTTTTTAATTTAGTGATGACACAAAGCAAGTTTAAACCCTTTTATTTACCAACCTATGAAAACACCAATAAGGTTTAAGTATGATACCCCATGGAATTTGAGGAGTTAAGAGTACCTGATGTTATTTAACAATGAGCATTTTAATTTTGCAAATTAATCAGATGTCACCAACAAACACATTTGAGTAGTCCCATACATGTTAACTCTAATTTACTTATTCTGTAAAAACCAAGAAAGCAGTCAAGTGTCCTGAACAGTATTTGCTGTCTGTTTCCTGTTGAAGAAAAGTCCTAGGAACAATTGATATTAGACATTTTATTAACATCAATATTTTATTTGCTTGACCACCTAGAGACTTGTGAGTTATTTTCAAAGACATTTTACTTTCATTAGTTTACCCAATTTGAATTGAACCTTTAAATCACGTGAATAAAAGTATTTGGATCCATTTTTAAATTTTAATTTTTATGCACGCTTATATTTAACACAAAATTAAAGGCCTTGTAATATTCATCTCCATTGCAATGTAGCAGATGTTTAAAAATAACTCGAGTTGGATAAAAAGAACTGATCAAAAATCATTAACCTAGGTATGCAGGATCAAAATTATGAGCTCAAAGATACAGCATTAAAGAAAAACAAAATAAACGAAGAATCCTAGAAAATAAGTTAGTTCTGGGTACCAGCCCAGAAGTTTAAAACGGACACTTTTTTTTTCTTTTCTGCAGGTTACCCGTTCCTTCCCGCTGAGACTGCTGCAGTTTACATTTTAATGCAGACTTCAGGAAGGCCAGGGGAGGGGGAGGGAGGATTACCCAGGACTTTTTAACCCCCTTTTTTTTTTTCCTGGTTGAGAAATCAGGTTAGGTTTGAATGCAGAAGATCACAAAACATCATTTCTCACTACTTTTGAGGAATGGAGCTGCTGAGCTCTCTGCCTAGGGGGATTGGAGTAAACAAATCTCTCAGGAACAAGGAGAAGGACTGTAAAAGTACCCTGCAATGAGTATCCCTAAGCCTAAGATCAGATTAACACAATGAAGAATTTAATAGAAGGCAAGAGTAAAGACCATATAGTACAATACACAAACAGACAGACACGTAGCGCGCTAAATCAAAAATTGGCTAGCTGGTACTTTGTCAATAAAAACAAACAATTTCCAATTATATGAAAGAGTTGCCCAGGGGCAACACAATGCCCAAATGGGGCCAAGAGTTAACCAGAAGCGACAAGTCACCAGAATGCAGCACGGAAGCTGCTCAGATGTGAGAGTCACTCAAATGCGACAGAGTCGCAGAGACCCTTTTTGGGCCAGCCTACGTTGAAGGTTGGCCATTCAGAGTGCAGAGGGTTACTCACTTCTTCTTTTTGACCTCGACCGACAAGTTGCCGGCACAGTTGCGGACGTCTTGCCAATGGTCGAGGGTGAGACTCAGGGGGGTCGCCATGGATTGCCCCATTTCAGTCTCGCTGGTAAAAAAGGAATTTAAGAAACAGGCACAGGACACAAGAAAACACAGACCAGACAACAGATTACAAACGCTGCGCGTCCTCGGCACGGACCGAGGAAATCAAATGTCGGAGAGTGCAAGCCCCTCCGGTCAAAAACAAGTCCCGACGAATCGAGCACCAAACAAGTCAAAAGCAAAGGGATTCAAATTCAAAACGCTTTCGGCACAGCCCGAAAGCATTCAAAAGCAAAGGGATTCAAATTCAGAACGCTTTCAGCACAAAACAAAAGTATTCAAAACCAAAAGTATGCAAATCGCTTTCGGCGCAAACCGAAAGCATTCTAAGGTGCCAACGAACTGGGGAGTTCTTGGCCTGAACCCCTGGGACGTCTCCCAGGGTGGCAGGAGAGAAGTCAGAGTTCGTCAACTCCTTCTCAGGCTGCCCAAATTACTAATGGGTCACGCGTTCCCCTACTAAGTACTATCGCTGCGCTTCAGAACGAACAAGACAAAGCAACTACACAAGACAGACAAAGACAGACAATAACCCCCTGCTGGCTAGCTTAACTTACCTCCCAGAGTATTTGGCCGTTCCTCGGGCAGGGGTTTGGGGTGTGAAGGGGCAAATGAAAGACCCTGAGACCCCCTGTCCAAGGAAGAACTTACATGATCCCTGGCTGCAAAAGCAAGAGGCAGTTTATTGATTACATAGGCGCCTGCGGGTGCTCAGTAAAACCTCAGCCGGAGCTTCGGTGAACTGACACACCGGGCTTTGGGGTGTAAAAGAGGGTGGTAATAGCCACTGCTGGCATTATAGTGGAAGAAAAGCACTTGAGTTTTTTTAGGGGTAAATATTCCCCAAAAAATAGAGGTAGGGTGTCCATACCTAAAATGTTAGCAGGAGCAGCGAATGTAAGTGCTTCACATTGAATTTGGATATCATAGCAATAAAGATTAACAAATACCACATTCGCATGGATTGGATTACCAGAGATTCCTTGAATCAAGATTTGTGATGTGGGTTTGGCAGCTGGGATCAATGAATGATCAATAATGGTTACTTGGTTGCCTGTATCAATTAAAAAGGAGGCACTAAAGGTGGTGCCATTACAATCACCGGTCACAAAAATGTGAGGTCTGTTATCTGGTTCTAAGATCGATAATTTACTTGTGTGGAACGAGAAGGTTGTAATCTGTTTTGTAAGTTCCACCGCTGATTGTTTATTCTGTAATTGCTCCTGGGTTGGGGGTGTGATGTCCTTACGGTTGGAGGCAAGTTGGGACGAGGTGGGCTTTGATTTTGGCCCCTGAAACGGCCTGAAACGAGCTTGGGGTGCCAGGTTTGGCCAGAACGCTGGACCCCTAGTCCGTTTTTGCTCTACAGATCTCAGAAAAAGGTTGCTGGGTTGTGGGTGTTCTATATCTATTTTGCAGAAAGTTTCCCTGTCGCCCTGAGGTTCTATTAGGTTGAATACGGTAGAATGGATTCCAACGGGTTGATCGGGCCCGTGAATCCACTCGAACAAGGGGGTGGGGAAGTCCCTGAGAGATCTGGAACGTTAGCTTTGGTTTCTGTTGCAATTCCCTGCAATCCTTTAGAAATTGATATACATCTGAGAGTGAGTTATAGGTGGACATGGCCGTTTGTAAAGAAAACTGCAAGGTGGAAGGGGCTCCTCTGAGAATTAGCCTTTTAAGGGTTTTATTTAAGGGATGGCGGAGGGGGTGGTCTGCATGATCATCATAAATACATAGTAATGTGCCTATTTTCTTAACCATTTTTAGACCTTCCTCTGGTGTTTGCCATCTCACCTTATCCTGAAACTGTTCTAAATCTATAATAGGGAAGGCATGCCTCCATGCCATGCACATCCACGTCCATAATGAAAAGGTGCCTGTTACACTTTCCTGTACTACTTGTAAGGCATCATGCAAATTAGGATTTTCTGGTGTTAAAGCCAATTGACCTAATTCTTCATTATTCAAACGGAGGGATCTTGCTCCTCCTTGATATAAGTGAACCATATAATCTGCGTCGGACATATTTCCTTGCGTATAATCTGTCCTTGCCTGAGCTAATTCTTGTCTGTTCAATTCTCTAGTTTCTATTACTTCTGTCTTATCATTCCATCCTGTGGCTGGTGTGTTAGTTTTAGTTACACTCACTGGGTCTGCAATTTTTGATAACTGGTTAACTATAGCGGGGGATCTGGCGTTTTGTATTGCTTCTTTTACTAGGTGTTTGCCTCTCATTCTATCTTGATGTATGTCATCTATTACTTTCATTAATATCCCTGGGATTTCCTTTTTGTCAGCTCGAGCCAAGATAGGCTCGACGTTCTCCGGATTGCTCAACGGGATTTGAACGTCTGTGCCTTTCTTATACTTAACAAACTTCCCTTGGACTATGCGTTCACTATTTCTCCAAGGTGATTGGGGTTTGAGACCTGCAGGATCCTCCTTAATTTTTAATCTCTTAAATGCTGAAATAAGATTTGCCATGGCCATATTTATTTACTACTTAGTGGAGTAGCTTTATTAATTTTGCCAAGGTGCGCACCTTAAAAATTCTAATTCTCCACTGAAGGATTGAGTCGTTCTGGGTACCCTTGTACAAACTGTCTAGCTCGAAGCAATGTTTACTTATAAGCCAGTCCCTTATCATATTATGATATTAATGCTATATTACTGTAATTATTATCTGAGTTGATTTGTTTGAGGCTAGAGGTAAATGAATTGGAGCAGAATTTACTGTGCACTTGGCGGTTAGGGTCGTGTGTCTCCCCTCATCCGCTACCTTTGCCAGACTCCCCTTGACGTCCGCTACCGTGGGAAGCGCGGGTGTCACGCCCCCATGCCGGTCTTAAACCAGACGTATCCGGTCGTGCCTTTCGGAGTTTCAGCCAAGGTTCACTGACCAATGCCGGTCTTAAACCAGGTTCCCCCGGTCGTGCCTTTTGGAGTTTCAGAGGTACTAGAGACTGACCTCAGTTAGCCAAGTGCCTCAGTTCACATATTAAATAAACATATATATTAATATGGGTGTAAATCAACTCAAGATAATAAATATAACTATATATGTATTATTATATTTATATATATATATGCTGACTGGCCTGTGGGAGATATATTCTGCTAAGGCTAAGGGATTTTCTTACCAATCCACGGTCCCGCGATGTTCGTCCAGGGATCCTGCCGACTACGCCAGCTGAAGCGAGCAGCACCGCAGCGCTTCTTTGTCTTGAAGGGCAACTAGACTTCTCTGAGTTGCCAATCAGAGGACGACGAGACGTACGGGATTGAGGACACGATCACACGGAGATGGCAAACCAACGAATGGTTTATTTTATGATGCTCTCACACACAGGGGGGCACGCCAGCCAGCTTAATGACCTGACCGTTACCGTGCGCAGACGGTCTCGGAGCAGGTATTAGCCCCAAGCAGGATTACAATCCGGGGTTTTTATATGTTTCACACAGGGCATATCTTATCTACCACACACAGCTTAGTACTTTATCTAGTCCTACAGCTTAGGGTTGCCTAATTTGCATAATTAGTATCAGTGCACTCCTCTTAGTACTTTATCTAGTCTTGCAGCTTAGGGTTACCTAATTTGCATAATTAGTATCAAAGCACTCCTCCTGGCCTGAGCTTTAGAGAGCTCTTGTTTTACATTTACAAAGCACTCCTCTTAGCCTGAGCTTTAGAGAGCTCTTGTTTTACATTTATAAAGCTTTGCTCCATTCAGTCTCTCAAGTCAAAATGACCTTATGGGACACCTTCTCCAGTCTCTCTCTTTAAAATGGAGAAGAAATCATATTTCTCTAAATGTTTCTATATGAGAAGCAAAATAGACTTTGAAAAGCTTAGAAGGAATTTCATAACTTCTGTCTTGGGCACTTCTGAGTTTTGACACATGATGCTTATTTTATATTTAGAAGCCTGTGTTTGCTCACCTCTACAATGGAATGTTTTTAGAGGACTCAATTGATTAATGGGGACTATTGATATAAGTAGGTTCTGTGCTGTTATTAGTCACAAAATTACTGTTTTGTATATGCTGAATTTCAACTGTTTCTTTTTATGTTATTAACATGAATACTAGAAATATTTAAATTACCCTTGTGCCTTACATGCTGTTTTCATTGGATATTGTTGCTTTGGGAGTTGCTTCCCAATTCAATGTTTAATCTATCTTCTAACAAGACCAGAGAGCAGAAAAATTAAATGAAATTTTATAGTAATTGTCATTTATTTTCATTCATGAATAATATACAGGCATAAATAATTCATAAAATAAAATTATCTTACATGCGAGGTTAAATACAAATATTCTGTGTTTGGAGAATCTGGTGTGCAATTCTCAGACCTCAAAAGAAAAAATAATAGTGCAACCAAGCACCTGTCATTCTGGCCTTATTCATGCCTTGATTGGACATTACTCCCTGTCACTCAAAAAGAAGTCTTCCTGGTTCAGACTCGGGGGTACATGTCTTAAACCCTGTCCAATTAGGAGCACTAAGTAAGAACTGTCCAATCATGAGCGTACCCAGCAAGAAGGGGAGAGGCTTCCACAATGTGGCAGGGTCATTTTCTCCTGCAACTGCCATTCCTGCCATTTGGCTCTAGAATTCACTCTTACATTTTGGAGTCCTTAGTTGCTCTGCTGTGGGGGTGCTGAAAATTCCTAGAGAGCAGCCTTGGCTTTTGAGCACCAGGAAATGGTGAGTGTGCAATTGCATAATGAGCTCTCAGAGGGAGACTGGGGGAGAGAGACTGTTGAAACTGGGGTCTGACTACTGCAGGAACAGGAGCTGGTGGACATGACTCCAGGCAGTCCCTGCAGTCTATAGGCCTGAGCCCTTCTCTGGGTCAGTGCCCCCTCAGTACCACTGGCCTTTCAGGTGGGCAGCATGTCAGTGGCACAGCCTTTCTTATCCCTGCAGGGCACCCTCAGCCCATGACTCAAATTCTATCTGGCAGGTTTGTGCCTATAGCCCACCATCTTCCTAGATGTTGGTGACAACCAGGTAGGGCAGCATTTATCATAAGCAAATCTCCAGTTGCCATTTTCCTGCAGGAGAGGAGCTGTGGTCTACAAGGTCCTTACTTCTTCCTGAGCTAGCTAAGTTTCATTTTTACTTTTTTCTTTAATTTCCTGCTTTGTTTTGTTTTGTTACTGAAGGTTGAACAGAGGAATACTTTAAATTTATTTCTGAGCTATATACCTGGTACTTTTTATTTTTATTTTAGAAAAGGTCTAGCTAAGTTGCTGAGATTGGCCTTGTGGTTTGATTTGTCTAGGCTTTTCTATTAAAATTAAGCATATAATTTTTACATATTTATGGGTTCATGTATGCATTTTGTTTATATTGTTTTTCCTTGATGATTACTGTAATAGTATAGTTCCATAATATACATGAATGTCAGGTAATGATAAGACTTCTTTTGTTCTTATAATTGAAAAGGTTTTTTTGGCTATATATATAATATATATATAATATATATATAATATATATATATAATATATATATATTAAATATATATATATATAATATATATTTAACCAATTGTGTCAAAACTGAGAAGTGCCCAGGACAAAATATATATATTTTTGTGGTGAATTTTAGAACTTTATCCTTTGGTTATTTTCATTAAAAGTAATGCATGTTAATTTCTTTTAATTGCACTGCAGTTCTACCTAATATGTGGGTTCATTTTGACATAATCATGCAGGCATGGACTATAATTTCCTTCATTTTAGTTCCCAGTAGTTCCCCTTTCCCTCTCCTCCTCCTTCCCCTGTCTTTCTTCTATTTCTTTATTGTTTTTGAAAAATTTCTGCTGTATAGATACACATAAAGGTAAAACTCATTGTGATATGGTCATATATGCATGTAGTGATTTTGATGAATATATTGTAGGTTAATATAAGGAAAAGTTGTCATCTATGTATTGATGCGTTTTATCATCTACACAAGGAATGTGTATTTGAGTCTTTTTGTGCTTCTTATCATTTTAATTTTCTCATAAGTTCTACCTATTTTCTAAACATGTATACATGTAAAATATCACATATGCATATGGCACCTATATAAATCTTAAATATTGTGCTTTATACTGTCCCCTTGTGACTATTTTTGCCACAGATTACTATTTATCTTTTCCAAGATTATGTTCCCTTGAACCATCCTCCAGGGTGTAATTTCAGTGCTGTAATTTCAGTAAGTCTTTGTTGTGAGGAATATCATTTATCTTCAATAGCAAAAGTTTCCAAAAATAGAAAATAATAACTTGAACTCCTTTGGGTTTATGAGAATTAATTTGTTTTATATCTTCATCAATACTATTTAACTTTGTCTATAATGGGATTTTATTTAATATTTTTCTAATTTCCAAAGATGTTGAATTTTTTATGATAATTGATCACTTACATATCTCTTGTATAAATTGGTCATTCAATGCTCTTGTCTGCTTTTCTTTTGGGGTTTCTGGCTTCAAAGATAAAATACGGAGTTTGATTTCAGGAAATAATGGTTCTGCTTCTAATTACTAAAAAAATTCATTTGCCTTTTTGCTTTCCTTTTTTTTTAACACAGATAAAATCTATTTTTTTATTGTAAACAAATGGGATACATGTTGTTTCTCTGTCTGTACATGGCGTAAAGGCATACCATTTGTGTAATCATAAATTTACATAGGGTAATGTTGTTTGATTCATTCTGCCATTTTTTCCCTTCCCCCATCCCTCCCACCCCTCCCCTCCATCTATACAGTCCTTCCTTCCTCCATTCCTGCCCCCCTCCCTAAACCCAACTCCAACCCCAACACTAACCCTTCCCACCCCCCATTATGTGTCATCATCCACTTATTAGCGATATCATTCTTCCTTTGGTTTTCTGAGATTGGCTTATCTCACTTAGCATGATATTCTCCAATTTCGTCCATTTGCCTACAAATGCCATAATTTTATCATTCTTCATTGCGGAGTAATATTCCATTGTATATAATATGCCACAGTTTCTTTATCCATTCATCAACTTGAAGGCATCTAGGTTGGTTCCACAATCTGGCTATGGTGAATTGAGCAGCAATGAACATTGATGTGGCTGTATCTCTGTAGTATGCTGAATTTAAGTCCTTTGGGTATAGGCCAAGGAGTGGGATAGCTGGGTCAAATGGTGGTTCCATTCCAAGCTTTCTGAGGAATCTCCACACTGCTTTCCAGACTGGCTGCACTAATTTGCAACCCCACCAGCAATGTATGAGTGTACCTTTCTCCCCACATCCTCGCCAACACCTATTGTTGCTTGTATTCTTGATAATCGCCATTCTAATTGGGGTGAGATGGAATCTTAGGGTGGTTTTGATTTGCATTTCTCTTATTACTAGAGATGTTGAACATTTTTCCATATGTTTGTTGATTGCTTGTATATCTTCTTCTGTGAATTGTCTATTCATTTCTTTAGCCCATTTGTCAATTGGATTATTTACATTCTTGATGTAGAGTTTTTTGAGTTCTTTATAGATTCTGGAGATTAGCGCTCTATCTGAAGTATGATTGGCAAAGATTTTCTCCCACTCCGTAGGCTCTTTCTTTGCATTGCTGATAGTTTCCTTTGCTGAGAGAAAGCTTTTTAGTTTGAATCTATCCCAGTTATTAATTCTTGCTTTTATTTCTTGTGCTATGGGAGTCCTGTTGAGGAAGTCTGGTCCTAAGCCGACATGCTGAAGCTCTGGACCTACTTTTTCTTCTATAAGATACAAGGTCTCTGGTCTGATTCCGAGATCCTTAATCCATTTTGAGATTAGTTTCGTGCACGGTGAGAGATATGGGTTTAGTTTCATTCTGTTGCATATGGATTTCCAATTCTCCCAGCACCATTTGTTGAAGAGGCTATCTTTTCTCCATTGCATATTTTTGGCCCCTTTGTCTAGTATGAGAAAATTGTATTTATTTGGGTTTGTGTCCGTGTCCTCTATTCTGTACCATTGATCCACCTTTCTATTTTGGTACCAATACCATGCCGTTTTTGTTACTATTGCTTTGTAGTAGAGTTGAAGATCTGGTATTGCGATACCCCCTGCTTCACTCTTTCTGCCAAGGATTGCTTTAGCTATTCTGGGTTTTTTATTCTTCCAGATGAATTTCATAATTGCTTGCTCTATTTCTGTAAGGTACATCATTGGGATTTTAATTGGAATTGCATTGAATCTGTACAGCACTTTTGGTAGTATGGCCATTTAGACAATATTAATTCTTCCTATCCAAGAACATGGGAGATCTTTCCATCTTCTAAAGTTTTCTTGAATTTCTTTCTTTAGTGTTCTGTAGTTCTCATTGTAGAGGTCTTTCACCTCTTTTGTGAGATTGATTCCCAAATACTTTATTTTTTTTGAAGCTATTGTGAATGGGGTAGTTTTCCTAATTTCTCTTTCTGAAGAGTCATCGCTTATGTATAAAAATGCCTTAGATTTATGTGCATTGATCTTATATCCCGCTACTTTACTGAATTCACTTATGAGATCTAAAAGTTTTCTGGTGGAATTTCCTGGTTCCTCTAAGTATATAATCATATCATCACCAAATAGGGATAGTTTGAGTTCTTCTTTTCCTATTCATATCCCTTTAATTTCTTTGGTCTGTCTAATTGCTCTGGCTAGAGTTTCAAGGACGATATTGAATAGAAGTGGTGAAAGAGGGCATCCCTGCCTTGTTCCAGTTTTTAGAGGGAATACTTTCAGTTTTTCACCATTTAGAATGATATTAGCCATGGGTTTAGCATAGATGGCCTTTACAATGTTAAGGAATGTTCCCACTATCCCTATTTTTTCTAGTGTTTTGAGCATGAAGGGGTGCTGTATTTTATCAAATGCTTTATCTGCATCTATCGAAATAATCATGTGATTCTTGACTTTAAGTCTATTGATATGGTGAATTACATTTATTGATTTCCTGATGTTGAACCAACCTTGCATCCCTGGAATGAAACCCACTTGATCATGGTGCACTATCTTTTTAATATGTTTTTGTATGCGATTAGCTAAAACTTTGTTGAGAATTTTTGCATCGATGTTCATTAAGGATATTGGTCTGAAATTTTCTTTCCTTGATGTGTCTTTGTCTGGTTTAGGAATCAGGGTAATATTGGCTTCATAGAATGAGTTTGGGAGAGTTCCCTCCTCTTCAATTTTCTGGAATACTTTGAGTAGTATTGGAATGAGCTCTCTTTAAAAGTTTTGAAGAACTTGACTGAGAACCCATCTGGTCCTGGACTTTTCTTTGTTGGAAGGCTTTTGATGACTTCTTCTATTTCATTACTTGAAATTGGTCTATTTAAATTGTGTATTTCCTCCTCGTTCAGTTTAGGCAATTCATGTGTCTCTAGAAACCTGTTGATGTCTTCGAAATTTTCTATTTTGTTGGAGTATAGATTTTCAAAATAGCTTCTAATTATGTTTTGTATTTCAGTCGTGTCTGTTGTGATATTTCCTTGTTCATTCCGAATTTTAGTGATTTGGATTTTCTCTCGTCTTCTCTTTGTTAGTGTGGCTAAAGGTTTATCAATTTTGTTTATTTTTTCGAAGAACCAACTATTTATTTTGTCAATTTTTGTATTGTTTCTTTTGTTTCAATTTCGTTGATTTCAGCTCTCAGTTTAACTATTTCCTGTCTTCTACTACTTTTGGTGTTGGTCTGTTCTTTTTCTAGGGCTTTGAGCTGTAGTGTTAGGTCATTTATTTTTTGAGTTTTACTTTTTTTATTAAATGCGCTCTATGAAAAAAATCTTCCTCTAAGTACTGCTTTTATAGTGTCCCAGAGATTTTGATATGATGTTTCTTTGTTCTTGTTTACCTCTAAGAATTTTTTAATTTCCTTCCTAATATCTTCTGTTATCCATTCATCATATAGTAGCATATTGCTTAATCTCCAGGTGTTGGAGTAGTTTCTGTTTTTTACTCTTTCATTAATATGTAACTTCAATCCATTATGATCTGATAGAATACAAGGTAGTGTCTCTATCTTCTTGTATTTGCTGACATTAGCTTTGTGGCATATTATATGGTCTATTTTAGAGAAGGATCCATGTGCTGCTGAGAAGAAAGTGTATTCGCTCTTGGTTGGATGGTATATTCCATAAATGTCTGTTAAGTATAAATTATTGATTGTGTTTTTGAGATCTATGGTTTCTTTGTTCAATTTTTGTTTGGAAGATCTGTCCAGTGGTGAAAGAGGTGTCTTAAAATCACCTAGTATTATTGTGTTATGGTCTATTTGGTTTCTAAAATTGAGAAGGATTTGTTTAACATACATGGATGAGCCACTGTTTGGGGCATAGATGTTTATGATTGTTATACCTTGCTGATTTATGCTTCCCTTAAGCAGTATGAAATGTCCTTCTTTATCCCTTCTGACTAACATTGGCTTGAAGTCCACATTATCTGAAATGAGGATGGATACTCCAGCTTTTTTGCTGAGTCCATGTGCATGGTATGTTTTTCCCCATCCTTTCACCTTTAGTCTATGGGTATCTCTTTCTATGAAGTGAGTCTCTTGCAGGCAACATATCGTTGGATCTTTCTTTTTAATCCAATCTGCCAGTCTATGTTTTTGATGAATTCAGGCCATTAACATTCAGGGTTATTATTGAGATATGATTTGTATTCCCCGTCATTTGGTTCATATTTAAAATTTTTGACACATCTTGGTTCCTCCTTTATTTGACAGTTCCTTCAGGATAATTCCTCCCTTTGCTGATTTGCTTCTTTGTTTTTTATCTCTTCCTCATGAAATATTTTGCTGAGAATGTTCTGTAATGCTGGCTTTCTTTTTGTAAATTCTTTTAGCTTTTGTTTATCATGGAATGATTTTATTTCGTCGTCAAATTTGAAGGTAAGTTTTGCTGGGTATAAGATTTTTGGTTGGCATCCATTTTCTTTCAGAGCTTGAAAAATGTTGTTCCAGGCCCTTCTAGCTTTTAGGGTCTGGATTGAAAAATCTGCTGATATCTGTATTGGCTTCCCCCTGAATGTAATTTGGTTCTTTTCTCTCACAGCCTTTGAAATTCTGTCTTTATTTTGTATGTTAGGTATTTTCATTATAATATGTCTTGGTGTGGGTCTGTTGTAATTTTGTGTATTTGGAGTCCTATAAGCCTCTTGAACTTGATTTTCCATTTCATTCTTCAGATTTGGGAAATTTTCTGATAGTATTTCATTGAATAGATTGTTCATTCCTTTGGTTTGTTTCTCTAAGCCTTCCTCAATCCCAATAATTCTTAAATTTGGTCTTTTCATGATATCCCATAATTCTTGTAGATTCTGTTCATGATTTCTTACCATCTTTTCTGTTTGTCCAACTTTGCTTTCAAGATTAAATAATTTGTCTTCAATGTCTGAGGTTCTGTCTTCCAGGTGTTCTATCCTATTGGTTATGCTTTCTATGGAGTTTTTAACTTAGTTTATTGTTTCCTTCATTTCAAGTATTTCAGCTTGTTTTTTTTTTTTCAGTATCTCTAACTCTTTATTGAAATGATCTCTTGCTTCCCGTATTTGGTCTTTTAACTGTTGATTGGTGCAATCATTTAATGCCTGCATTTGCTCTTTCATCTCCTCCTTCAATGCCTGCATTTGCTCTTTCATCTCCTCATTAGCTTCCCTGATCGTTTTAATTATGTACATTCTGAACTCCCTTTCTGACATTTCTTCTGCTGTGCTGTCATTGGGTTTTATTGATGTGGTATCTAGGTTTGTTTGGGACATTTTCTTCCTTTGTTTTCTCATATTGGTCAGCTCTCAGTGGGACCCTGAGATATTGCAGTTTTCTGCTATTGGCTTATACTGTCCTGGTAGATTTCCAGTGTATCAGCTCCCAGCCTTCAGTAGCCTGATGTCTTGGAGGAATCTGATAAAGCAGCGCATCTGAAGAAAACTGCCCCTATCCCCCTACTGGTTCCATGGTTTGGAACTGGCTCTGTGCGGAAATGCTCTCACTGTGGGCCTGCACCGTGCAGCTGGCCGTGTGGGAGGAGCCCACTGCCGGAGTGTGGAAGGCTACCTTGCGAAGACTCTAGCTGCCCTGCCCGGCTCCAATAAGCCACCTCTATCTGGGCCTGCCACCCGGGCCGAGCTTTACCCAGTGGGCAGACTCACCCATGGCTCTATTTCAGTCCGAGTCTCTCAATGCCTCCCCTTCTTAACTCCTGGGTTCTGGAGCGACTGGGGGTGCAGTCTCCCTCTAGGCTGCCATCTTGGATCACCCCGTGAAGAGAGCCTGCAGCCGGAGTGGGCAGAGCCACCTGAAGAGGTCTCTGGCTGCCCTGCCCTGATCCCAGAGGCTGCTTGTGGATCAAAGCTCTCCGTTGGTTCGGGGGCTTGTGGCTGGTTCTATGTAGAAAGACTCTCACTGGGCAGTCTGCTCCGAGAAGCTAGCCTTGAATGGCACCTCCCACCGCAGGGGTCCAGGCTACTTGGGGAAGTCTCTGGCTGCCCTATCCTGGTCCCTGAATCTGCTTGCATGCCGGAGTACACTGTGCTTCACTGGCTCCGGGACTCAGAGCTTGTTCTGGTCAGAAAAGCCAGAGATCTGTTTTTAATCCTTTTTTTTTTTCACTTCTGGTGGAGATTGTAGCCCATGGAAATGCTTGCATATCAATGAGAAGCCACACCTTTGTGATCTTGGGAGATATGCACATGCACTGTTGCCATTGTTCCCAAAGCTTGTTGGTTTAAGATGTACCACTGAATGGATAAAGTTGAAGCTGGGACAAATTCTTTATAGAAAGAAAGGATTAGGCCTGGAGTTATTACCAAACTGGTGGTAGAGGGTTCTGGAAGTGCTAAATTCTCACTTGGGCTGCCATTTGTGGACTGTATTTCCCCTACTAACTTTGGTGCTGGCTAGATAGAAATTCATCAGTTAGCCACAGCAGTTTACAGAGAGATATCCCTTTTTGAGATAAACTAGGACCCTTGAGATTTAACTCCTCTTCTGCCCTAGTCCCATGGAATAAAACCCATGGAACTTGAATGGCTATAGAAAAACACCCCATTTTCTCTGGTATTGATGCCTGTGTATATCTAGTCCCTTCCTCTCAGTGCACCAGATGAATTAATATTTAAACTGCATGAAATTTAGAGTTAAGTGTAATATATTTATGACCGAATCAGTTTTCCTTTACTCAGGGTGACAATGGATTTGGGTATTCTGTCCCAATTATATGGCACATTGCTCAAGGCATGTTAATGCCCAAGTATGCCACAACTTTTCTTTTTTTTTTTTTCTTTTTTTTTTTTTTGTGGTGCTGGGGATTGAACCCAGGACCTTGTGCTTGCAAGGCAAGCACTCTACCGACTGAGCTATCTCCCCAGCCTGTGCCACAACTTTTCTTACTTATTGTTTTCAGTTGTTCAATGTGCAGGATTCTCAATTTATTTTAAAAGGAACTCAAAACAGGAGTAGATATATATTGATGTATCCATGAATGGAGGGGAAGCCATGAGGGTCATATTCTATATTTTGAAAATTATCTGTCTTAATATCTGCTTTTGGGCTGATGCTGGGTATAATTCCAGTATCACACACATTCTGCACACAAGCCTTACCAGTGATCTGTGCCTCTTGTAACTTCTACCTTTAGGTTGAGATGTAACATTCATTAACATTAAATGTTTTTGATATGGTCACATTTATATAGGCCCTTTAATTGCACTTAACAATAAAAATATTTACATACTTATGGACTTACCTATGGAATTTTCTGTATTGTGATTTCTTGGTCTTTAAATTACTGCAGTATAACTTTATAATATATATTAGTGTCAGGTAATGATAGCTGCTACTTTTGCACTTACTAGAGAGTTCTTGGCTAATTTCATGTGTATTTAACCTACCAGGAGAATTTTAGAGTTTTTTGATTTTGTCCCTTATTTAATTGAAATAAAGCATGGTAAAATTTTTATGGGGTATTTTTTAGATTAATGGGGAAAATGGTCATCTTTATAATGATGAGATTTATCTATGCATAGGGTGTGTAGCTGATTCTTTCATGTGCTTCTCTGAATTTTTATTTTCTCAAATTTTGCACATTTCCTTTTTAATTATGCTTATATATGAAATGTGACATTCATGTAACATTGGTACAAAACATACATGGTGTTTTATAGCATTTGACAAACTGAATGTAGCACAGCAAAAAAAGTGTCTTTCTTTTAGAAACCATCATTTCCCACAGTTTATTATTTATTTACTCCTAAATATACATCCTCTTTAACCATGCCTCTGGATTTCAACTCTACAGAAATATGGTTATATCTTCATATGTACAGGTGCTGTAATTTCAGTGTTTCTGGTGGGGGTGTATGATGTATGCTGGAGAGCAAAACTGTTTCTACAAATAAATATTAACAGCTTAAACTCCATCTTCCCTTCATGAGTGCATTTATTCCATGTTCATCAATACTAGTTTTTTGTATATATGATTTGATCTTACATTACCTAATTTCTAAAGATGTTCAGTTTTTATTAATTATTGAACACTTAGATGTCTATCTCCTATTTAGAGTGGCTATTGAAGTCTCTTGCCTGTTTTTCTTTTGCAGTCTGTATTTTCTTATTTTCTTATAAGTGTTTGATTATATGCAAGGGAATTAGTTTCTTTCACTCTGTCACTTCTCCTTGCACACTTCAATGGACTTATTTGAGAAATAGAATTTTTATTTTAATATTATACATTTCATAAATTTAAAAATAATATTTTGTATAACTTTGAAAAGCAATAACTATTTTTTTTCCCTTTGTGACATTCGGGATTGAAATCAGGGTGTCCTGATCAACTCATTTTAAATTTTATTTTCAGATGGGATTTTGCTCGGTTCCTTGAGTTGCCTTACGATTGTGATCCTCCTACCTTAGCCTCCACAGTATTGGATATTTCAGGTGTGCACAACCACATGCATCCTTTCTCACTCTCTTTTATTTGAAATTGTGAATGCCTTATATTTTGTTTAATATTTAACCATTATTTATTTATAACATTTATATTCAGGATTTAGTGTGTAAAAATGAGTTGCTACATGGTATTAGTGAAGGGTAGAGTATCACTTTTATTATTGCAAAGTATTCCAACATCCTATAATCTTTTTTTGGAAAGAATGCCATTTTTCTTCTTCCTTGTACTCTAATCTCTTATTTTTTTTTTTTACTTCCTAAATAGCAAGTGACTTATTAAGCATTTTGTCTTCAGTTCTACCATTTATTCATTTCATTATGAGGTCAAAACTGGTGGCTGTAACTTTATAACATCAGCCATGTGGTATTATTGTGTATTGGTCTGTGATATACTTCATGTACAACAATGGAAACAAAATATTCTAGTTATGTAATAGTCTGTATCCTCTGGATTCTTGTCATTACACTCAGATATTCAGAAAATGGCAGAATTTCTTAGAACAAATTTTCTAGACTGTATTCCCATCAAGTGAGATATCATTATATATATGCATATTACTGGCAAGTATATAGTATATAATTGATATAAATTTTACTTGTCAAAAATTTACTAGAGTTTTTTCAAATCCATTTCCTTTTTAAAAGCACCAACATTGACATTGGTGATTGCAGGGGGCCTCTCTAACACTTGCTGTGTGGATGAGAAAAGGGTTAACTGCTGGAGGAAGATGTTTGCTGTGTATCACTCTATTACCCCAAAACTTACTCAATAAGCACAAGATTCAACAATATATATATGTTTTTTTGCAGTGCTCAGGATCAAACCCAGGGCCTTTTGCTTGTGAGGCAAGCACTCTATCAACTGAGCTATATCCCCAGCCCTCAACACTCTTTTAAGTGAGGAGGGAATGATGGGTCTGGCCATACTAGCTCTCTCTTTTATTTATAGCATGGAGGTAAAGGGGTCCAAGACTGGGAGGAGCTTCTTCTGTGATGGACAAGATAGGATAAAGTTAGGGGAGCCATTCTCTTAGGGGAAATATTCCAGAAAGGGACAGGGAACCACTCTGACACAGTGCCACATGCTTCCCAGCAGTTCCTAAAAACCAGGCTTCTGTGTCCCATGGCTAATCCTAGTCTGATTCTACTAAATAAGGATGGTTTCCCACAGATGATTCTTTCTGTGCTATGGTCATTTTTAGTAGCTTCTAATTTTGCTCTTTTGCTTAGGATTTTCCTTACTCTTCTTTATGTAAAATTTATGGAGACAGAGGTGCCCTACACTTGCATTCCTTTGCTGATATCTCCCACAAGCTAACCAAGAAGTTCTTAAATGGTGATCCCCTGAATACCACTGAAAATTACATTTCTCTTCAAGAAAAGTGCATCTTGAGAAGAGTTGTTGTGGTTGTAAGTAGTAGAATGGGGTAAGTTGAAAGAAAAATGGGATTTGTGATGTAATAGTTCACAGTGTATGCCTGTGACAATAGCACCACACCATTTTCCAAAGTGGCTTTACCTTTTACTTTGTCATAACATGCTTGACAATTCAAATCACTTAAAATCTCTGTGACCATCAGTCATTTTGTATGTGTGTTATTGTTTTTTTTTCTTTCATGTTGAGTATACAATAGTCCCTGTTGGCTTTAATTTTAACTTCCTTAAATAGTATTGCTTTATATTTATGTTCATATATTTATTTGCCATTTGAATGTTTCCTCCTTTGTGAAATATTTTGAAATTTCTCATCTGCATTGTACTCTCTTGAGATGTATTTTTCCTCAAAGAAATGTATACTACCTCATATATTTTGCAGTATAAGCAATTTACTGGAAATGTTCACTAAAGACATCTCCCAATTTAGACCTTAACTTTCAACTTTTGAGCTTGGTGCCACATTTTCTGAAATCCTGCAAATACTGTTTGCAAGCATAAGCTTATGGGCACTTTGCCGTCTCCTGTGCTATAGTTCTAGACTGTTTGAAGTCTGAGGGTAGGTGTTGGTGTACCATCATGCCCTATGCAAGGTAGATTTGTCTATCCTACCATTGAGGGCTACATCAAAACAAAGAGAAAATAAGTTTTTATGGCTGTATGATGAGTAATGCAGCATTCACTAGAATCCAGAATAATTCTTTTCTAGTCTTGAAGGGGTGTGGCTCTGCGAACACTGTGACAATAGTCAATTGTCAAGATATCTAGAATATTTATAACTGTATAATGATACATTTCTATTATTTTAAGCAATTATATTTGTAATGATTTCTTTCAGATTCCATAGGAAATTTTTCTTTTTGCAATTTAAATTAACTCTATGACCAAAGGCTAATGTGATAAGTGCTAAAGCTAAGTAGTAGTTGTCAAAACTGTTCAAATCTTTAGCAAAATATTATTGAAGATTACCATCTTATTGTCACAAACAGCAACACCTGGTCAGATAGCTTCTTCAATCTGAAGAATTAATATACTTTGCTTCTTTCCTAACTTGCAACTTATTTGAAGTGTGAAATATGTGTTGTGCCCTGAGAAACTGTTCCCTCTCTAGTTTACAGTATGTCTCATAATTTATACTTTAAAAAACATTCTAAAGTTAAATGTGCTTTATTTATTTATTTATTTATTTATTTATTTATTTATTTTGCAGTGAACAACCCCTATCTACATAAGTGGAAGTGTGATGCTGACATAAATTTCCTAATAACATTTGTTTTTTACTTTTGGAAATAGATGGATTTCTTTCCTCATTCTATCTCTTACTAGATTGAGATAAGGAGAGTTTGTTGGCTAGTGTTTCTATCATCTCTTGTATCTGGTAACATGTTTGTGGCAGCTTGTGATCTTGTTCTCTTGATTTATGATTTTTAGGACTAGAGTTTGGCTGAGAGTCTCACCAGAATCTTTGTCTCTGTCAAAGTAAAAGGTATTTCACCTTGCTTTTGTCTCTTTCTGTCTCAGTTTTGTGGGTTTTCCAAATGAGGTATGAGATCGAAGTATTGTTAAAGTGGATATTTTCAAGGTAGGAATTTACTAAAAATCTATCAGAAGTTACAAGTGAGCTTAGAAAAGTAACAATATTCAAGATCAATCAGTTGTTTATGTACATAAGAAAATGAATATTCAAATGTGAAATTAATTCTAGTGACAATAATAGGAAAGGCATATACTTAGGAACAGCATTTAGAAAGATTTGAAATTTTGAATATTGAGAACTAGAATACATGGCTTATTTATAAAAGATCTAGCATAATTTTTAAGCCCCCTCTTTGTGAAGACTTTAACTTTGGAGGAAGAAGACCAAAATTTTATTTTATCTCTTTGATAATGAAACTTGACGTAGGTGTTTTATCAGTGAGCTTATCACCATTGTTTTTGATTTATTTTGGGACAGGTTCTTGCTAAGTTACTGAGGCTGGATTTAAAGTTGTGATCCTCTGGACCCAGTGTCTCAAGTGGTGATGATTACATGTGTGTGCCACCAGTCCAGGTCTAGATTGCATTTTTTTAACCAGTAATTGAATCCAGGGTGCCAACCCACTGAACCACATTCCAGCCCCTTTTTGTTTTTTTTTCTATTTTGAGGCAGGATCCAACTAAGTTACTTAGGGTCTTTCTAATTTGCTAAGGTTAGCTTTGAATTTATAATCCTCCTGCCTCTACCTCAGGACCCATGGGGATTACAGGCATGTGGTGCTTGGCAGAGATTGCCATCTTATTTATATGCACTTCTGAAAATCAAACCCAGTGTTTCACACATACTAGGCAAGCATTTTACCACTGAGCAACAACCCCAGCCCCAGAGATTGCATTCTTGACATATTATTACAGGTTGACTCAGGATGAAATCTAGACTTGCAAATGTGTATTAGTATCTCCAGTTTTGAGGAAGAAAATGGAGGCCATAAAGAAAGGTTATGGATTTCCATATCTTAGGAAGTGGAACACCAAATACTGATTCACCTACCAGTTAATCAGTATTTAAATGTTCCACAGATATTACAGAAGTAAGTAAGAGAGAAATTAGATCAAGGTCTCTAAGGAAGGGTACTAGTTGTTTCAAAGTGTAGGAAAGTGGACTCAGATAATCAATGCTGATCTACATGGGTATGAATAGAGTCCCTGAAGTTTCATTGTAGGATCATACATGATATATAAAAATATAACCAATGCAGTCAATGCATTTTTAAAAGACAATCATGGATAGAACTTGGTTCAAAGTCATAACTATTACATCACAAATCCCATTTTTCTTTCAACTTACCCCATTCTACTACTTACACCCACAACAACTCTTCTCAAGATGCACTTTTCTTGAAGAGAAATGTAATTTTCAGTGGTATTCAGGGTATCACCATTTAAGAACTTCTTGGTTAGCTTGTGGGAGATATCAGCAAAGGAATGCAAGTGTAGGGAACCTCTGTCTCCATGTTCTCCTTTCTGTTTCTCATACACACAAACAAGTAAATATTTCAAACATATATAAATTGATAGGTGAGGTGACCTTGCAAGTTTTGGGCCAAATAATTGGAAAATTGAAAGTATAAATGTGCAGAAAGATTATAATCACACATCTTCTATCACCTTAATGGTTTCTTCATTATTTTTATAAAAGCAGTTTTTATGTGTAATATAATCTACAGAAAACTCCCAAAAGTCTGACAGGTTTAAAGAGAATTAGCATATTATTATCTTGTTTGTTAACATTCAAAGTAAAAGAATTAAATAATTTTTTTGCTTTTTAAAATTGGATTGCTTCTTTTTGGTTTGATAAAATTAAGCCAAGGAGAATAGTTTCCTCATTTTTTTTGTTTGTTTTATTGCATAAATTTAAGTTTAGAACAGTATGTTTATCAATATATATAAAGAGAAAAATCAGCAATATAGGTAAGCAATTTAACATATTCTTCAGATATGTTATATATTCACCATGGTGTACCACCCAGTCATAAGCAAAAATAAAATCCTTTCATGTTAAGCAAAATAAATGGATTTGGTTGATGTAATGATAAGTAAAGGAAGACACACAAAGAAAACAATTACATTGTCTCCCCCCAAAGTTTCTTCATTCTTTCCTACCCCACCTCTTATGGATCAGTATCCACTTATCAAAGAAAACATTTTGCCTTTGGATTTTTAGGATTGACTTATTTGACTTACTAGGACATTTTCTAGTTACATCCATTCACGTGCAAATGACATAATTTCATTCTTCTTCAAGACTGAAAAATAATCCATTGTGTATATGTACCACTTTTTCTTTATCTATTCATCTGCTGAAGGGCATATAGCTTGCTTTCATAGTTTAGCTATGTGATTTGAGCTGCTATAACATTGATGTGACTATGTCACTCTGGTATGCTGATTTAAGTCCTTTGAGTATAAACTGAGGTGTGGGGTAACTGGATCAAATGGTGATCCATTTAGTTTTCTGAGGAATCTCCATCATGTTTTCCATACTGATTGCACCAATCTGAAGTCCTACCAGCAATGTATGAGTGTACCTTTTTCCTCATATTCTTGCCAACACTTATTATTGCTTATGTTCTTGATAACTGCCATTCTGATTGGAGTGAGAGGAAATCTTAGAGTAGTTTTGATTTACATTTCTCTAAATGTGAGAAATGATAAATATTTTTTCATGTTTGTTGATTGATTTTATTTCTTCTGTTGTGTCCATTCAGTTCCTTAGCCCATTGATTTATTGTTTTTTTTTTTTTTTTTTTTTTGTGTGTGTGTGTGTGTGTTAAGTTGTTTGAGTTTTTTATATATCTTGGAGATTTGTGCTCTATTTAATGTGCATGTGGTAAAGATTCTTTCCCATTCTGTAGGCTCTTTCTTCACATTATTGATTGTTTTCTTTGCTGAGAAGAAGCTTTTTAGTTTGAATCCACCCATTTATTGAATCTTAATTTTACTTCTTGCACTTTAGGATTCTTGTTAAAGAAATCATGTCCTAAGTTGACATGATGAAGATTTGGGCCTGCCTACTTTTTCTTCTATTAGGCACAGGATCTCTGTCCTAGTGCCTAAGTCTTTGATCCATTTTGAGTTGATTTTTGTGTAGAGTGAGAAATAGAGGTTTAATTTTATTTTGTTACATATAGATTTTCTGTTTTCCCAGCACCATTTGTTGGGAAAATAGGCTATTTTTCTCCAATGTAAACTTTTGGTGCCATTGTTTAGTATGAGATACCTGTATTTATTTGGGTTTGTGTCTGTATCTTCTATTTTGTACCATTCCTCTATATATCCATGTTAGTGCCAATATCATGCCATTGTTTTTTACTATTGTTCTTAGTATACTTTAATGTCTTGTATTTAGTGGGATGTTTCCTGTTTCACTCTTCTTGCTCAGGATTGCCTTGGCTATCCTGGGTCTCTTTTGTTTCCAAATGGATTTCATGATTGCTTTTCCTAGTTTCATGAAGAATGTCATTGGGATTTTAATAATAATTACATTGAATTTGTATAATAATTTTAGTAGTATGGCCATTCAGACAATATTAATTCTGCCTATCTAAGAGTATGGGAGATCTTTCCATCTTTTAAGGTCTTCTTTCTTTTTTTAGTGTTCTGTAGATTTCATTGTAGAAGTTTTTCACCTCTTTTGTTAAATTGATTCCCCAATTTTTTTTGAGGCTATTGTTAGTGGGACAGTTTTTCTACTTTCTTTTTCAGTGTATTCATTGCTTATGTACAGAAATGCACTTGATTTATCATTATTGATTTTATCCTGTTACTTTGCTGATTTCATTTGAGTTCTAGAAGTTTTCTGGTGAAATTTTTGATCTTCTAAATATAGAATCATATCATTATCAAATAATGATAGTTTGAGTTTTTTTCCTATTGGTATTACTTTCCATTTCTTTCATCTGTCTGATTGCTCTGGCTAGAATTTCAAGGACAATGTTGAATAGAAGTGGAGAAAGAGAGCATTCCTGTCTTGTTCTACTTTTTAGAGGAAATGCTTTCAATTTTTCTCCATTTTGAATGATTTTGGCCTTGGACATGGCACAGATAGCTTTTAAAATGTTGAGGTAAGTTTCCACTATTTCTAGTTTTTCTAGTGTTTTGAACATGAAGAGGTGCTGTATTTTGTCAAATGCTTTCTCTGCATCTAGTAAGATAATCATGTAATTCTTGGGTATTGATGTGATATATTTATAGATTTCCATATGTTGAACCAACCTTGCATCCCTGGGATGAAACCCACTTGATCCTGGTTTAGGATCTTTTCAGTATCTTTTTATGTGTAATTTTCCAGAATTTTATTAAGAATTTTTGTATATCAGGGATATTGGTCTGAAGGTTTCTTTCCTTGCTGTGTCTTTGGTTTTGGTGCCAGGGTAACACTAACGTCATAGAATGAGTTTCTATTTTATGGAATATTTTGATGAGTATTGGTATTAATTCTTCTTTGAAAATCTTGTAGAACATGACTGAGAATCTGTCTAATCCTATGCATTTTTTGGTTGGTAGGCCTATGATGGTACCTTGTTTCATTACATGGAATTAATTTGTTTAAATTGTGTATGTCCTCTGGCATCAGTTTGGGTAGATCATAAGTCTAGAAATTTGTTGATATCTTCAATTTTTTTCTATTTTAATTGAGTATAAATTTTCAAAGTACTTTATAATTATCTTCTGTATTTCAGTATTATCTGTCATGATATTTTCTTTCTCATCACAAATTTTCATAATTTGAGTTTTCCCTGTTTCTTTGTTAGTATGCCTAAGGATTTATCAAATTTATTTATTTTTTTCAAAAAAGCAACTTTTTGTTTTGTGATTTTCTCAATTGTTTCTTTGGTTCAGTTTCATTGATTTTAGCTCTGGTTTTAATTATTTCCTTCTTCTGCTGATTTTGTTGTTGATTTGTTCTTTTTCTAGGGTTTTGATATGTAATGTTCAGTCACTTCTCTGTTGACTTTTTATTATTTTTAAATTATGAGCTCAATGCAATGAACTTTCCTCCTAGCACTGCCTTTATAGTGTTCCAGAGATTTTAATATGTTGTACGGTGTTGTCATTTAGCACATAGTATTTTTTAAATTTTCTCCTTATTACATTTTTTATTCATCATTCAATAGAATGCTGTTTAGTCTCCAGGTGTTGGAGTAGCTTCTATTTTTTTATTTTATTGCAAATTTCTAGTTTCATTCTATTTTAATCTTATGGAATGCAGAGCAGTAATTCTATTTATTTTGTATTTGCTGAGAGTTGCTTTTTGGCATAACATATGGTCTGTTTTAGAGAAGGATCCATGTGCAGCTGAGAAGAATGTATATTCCATTGAGGACGGATGAAACATTTTATATATGCCCATTAAGTCTAAATCATGCATTATATTATTTAATTCTATAGTTTCTTTTCTTTTTTTGTGTGTGTGATACTTGGGATTGAACCCAGGGCCTTGTACAAGGGAGTCAACACCCTACCAGCTGAGCTATGTTTTATTTTTGTTTGGAAGATCTATTCAGTGGTAAGTTAGGTGTGTTAAAGTCACCCAGTATTATTGTGTTGTGGAGAATTTGATTCCTGAAAGTGAGAAGGGTTTATTTAATGTATGTAGATGCTCCATTGATTGAAGCATATGTATTTACAATTGTTGTGTTTTGTTGTATATGATTCCCTAAGCACTATCAAATGTCTTCTTTATCCCTTATGACTAACATGGCTTGAATTCCACTTTGTCTTATATGAAGATGGAATCCCCTGCTTTTTTAACTGAGTCCATGTGTATGATATGTTTTTTCCCATCCTTTCAACTTCAGTCTGTGAATGTCTTTTCCTATGAGATGAGTCTTTTAAAGAAAGCATATTGTGAGTTTTTTTTTTTTTTTTAATCTGATCTTCCAGTCTGGCCTCAGTCATTTACATAGTACTCTCACTGTGACATCTGATACACAATATCTTCACTGTGACTACTGACCTTTACATAATATCCTCACTGGGCCTCTGGCAGTCAAATAATATCCTCATCTGGCTCCTGATATACACATATCCTTCAAGTGACCTCTGAGATTCACATAATAACCTCACTGTGACCTCTGAAATTCACATAATATCCTCTAATTCTCTCATAATACACTCATCTGGTTTCTGCACTAAGTATCCTTACCATGGCTTCTGACATTCACATAATATATTTACTCTGATTTCTGACATGCAGTGTCATCACTGTGGATCATTACATTTGTATATTATTCTCACCTGGCCACTGACACACATGTAACATCCTCACTGTGGACAATAACTTAAATAATACCTACAGTGTGGCCCCTCACATTGACAAAATTTTATGAATGAGGCTTCTGCTACTCACATGATATTCCTCACTCTGGCATCTAACACTCACATAATACCCTCACCGATGTCTGGGAAACTCACATAATACCAACAATCACCTTAACACTCATATTATGTAATCACTTAGCCTCTTACATGTGTAGTCCTCACTGTAGCTTCTGACATTTACATCTGTAACTTTGTTACTCACTTAATATCCTCACTATGCCCTCTGGCACTCATATAATACCCTCACTGTGATGTCTGGCATTTACTTGATGTTCTCAATGTGGCCTTTCATTCACATAATATGCTCTCTCTGGCTATTAACACTCACATATTATGCTCAATGTGATGCTTGTCACTGACATAATCATCTCATTATAACATTAGACACTAACATAATATCATCCTGTTGCTTCTGACTCTTACATAATACCTACCCTGTTGCCTCTGACATCACCTAATACCCTATTTTGGTCTCTGACACTGAAAAAATAGTCTGAAAATGACTTGTTACTCACATTATACCCTCAGCGTGACCTCTTAGTCTTACATAATATACTTACTTTCTTTGCATCACTCACAAAATGCTCTCAGTGTGACCTCTGCCATCACATAATTCCCCACTATGGCTTCTGACACTCAAATAATACTTTCACTGTAATCTTTGACATTGATATAATAACCTCATTGTGTCCTCGGACATTCATATAATAAACACTTTGTGACTACTGGCGAGTAATACTCACAGTGTGGCCTTTGGCATTTTTTAATTTAATCTCAGTTATTCATATAATAAATTCACTGTGGCCTCAGATACTCTCATAATATTCTAATTGTGACTTCTGACACTCACATAATACCCTTATTTTGTTCCTTAGAGTCAGATAATAACATCACTGTGACTGGTGAAACTCATATAATATCCTCCCTCTGGCTCCAAACATGAAAAAATTATCATCACTGTGGCTTCTGAGACTTACATTATATCCTCAGTGTGGGCATGTGATTAACAATTTTTTCTCATTTTGTCTCTGAAAAATAAGATTCTCATTTTGACCTCTGAACTCACATAATATCCTCACCATGGCCTATTACATTCACCTAGCATTCTCATATTGACCTCTTATACTCCATATACAATGTGACCTCTTACACTTACATAATACTTTCATTTTGGCCTCTGAAATTCATGTAATACCCAGTATCAATAATACTCACATAGTACTCTCACTGGTGACTCTTATTTTCTCTTAGTATCTTCATTGTAGCCTATGACACTCACCAAGTATTCTCACTGTGGCTTCTAATATTAACATAATGTGCTCACTCTTGCCACTGACACTCACATAATTTTCTCTCTATGACCTCTGACACTCACACATATCCTTATGTAGCTTCTGACATTTATATAACAACCCGAGTATAACTTCTTTATTCTTTCAACTTTTTATATTTGTTCTTTTGAGTTGTGCATGACAGTAGAATGCATTTTGTCATATTATAAAACATGGAGAATAATTACCCATTTTTGTGGTTGTACATGATATGGCATTACACTGGTCATATATTCATATGTGAATGTAGGAAATTTATATCCACTTCACTCCATCTTTCCCATTCCCATCCCTTCTCCCTTTCCCTCCATTCAACTCTGTCTAATCCAGTGAACCTCCCACCTACCTATTGTGAGTCTGCATCCACATGTCAGAGAAACCATTTGTTCTTTTGTTTATGGGAATTGGCTTGTTTCACTTAGCATGATAGACTTCAGTTTGATCCATTTATTTGTAAATGCCATAATTTCATTTTTATGTCTGAGTAATATTCCATTGTGTATATGTACCACAGTTTTATTGTCCATTCATTTGTTAAAGGGCACCTCGTTTGGTTCCATATCTTAGCTATTGTGAGTTGAGCTGCTATAAATATTGATGTGGCTGCATCCCTATAGTATACTGATTTTAAAGCTTCTGTGTATAAGCCAAGGAATGGTTCAACTTGGTAAAATCATGGTTTTATTCCATGTTTTCTGTTGAATCTCCATACTGTTTTCTAGAGTGGTTGCATCAAATAAGACCCTTACTGTGACCTCTGACACACACATACTAGCCCCATATGGCCTTTGTAACTGATATAGTATCCTAATTTGGATTCTGAAACTCACAATATGTCACTAAGTCCTCTGACCCTCACATCCTACTCCCACTGTGACTGCTTAAACATAATACACATGTTGATTTCTAACTCCCAGATAATATGATCACTGTGGCCTCTGACACTCATATATCCTGAGCCCTCTGACACTTGTATATTACCTTCATTTTAGCCTCTTATAGCCAAAATATAGCCCTCACTGTAACTTGTAATACTCACATAATACCCTCATTGTGACTTATGACACTCACATTCTGTGCTTACTATGATCCCTGCTGTTGAAACTCTGTGAAACTCACATAATACCTCACTGTGCCCTCTGATTCTCTCATAATGTACTCTGTATAGTCCATGAGATTGACAATAATTTAACTGTGGCCTCTGACACTCACATATTATCATCACAGTGGCCTCTGATAGTCACATAATATACTCACTTGGCCTCTGACACTAACATAAGAAATTCAATGTGGTTTTTTACACTCACATAATACCTTTGCTGATATCTGAAACTCACATAATATCCTACTCTGACCACTCATACTCACGTGATACCATCAATATCACCTCTGAAACTCACATTTTATTCTGTCAACTCTGAAAAAAATTATTCTCACTGTGATCACTGATACTCACAATACCCTCACTGTGGACTCTAATATATATATATATATTATATCCTCACTATATATATATATATATATATATATATATATATATATACATATAATCCTCACTATGAGTATTGACACACATAGTGCCCTCACTGTGTCCTGGTCACCATGGAGCAGATGGTGACTGCACAGTCCAGGAGGACAGAAAGGATTGGGGAAGAATCACAGGAAGCCCTGGCACACTACAAGGCAGCAACTTCTATGCACAAAGAAACTTATATCTCTACAGATAACAACTCTTGTTTTTTCCATTTTTAAAAATTGCAGCCACCCTAGTAAGTATAAAGATCATTGATGGTTTTGTTCATTGTTTCATTCTCTCTCTATTTCTCTCTCTCTCTCCCTCTCTCTTGTGGTTTTATTGGTACTTGTTTTTTGTTTATTTATTATACAGAAAAATGAATCTGGGAGAGTTGAACACTGAGTAGCACCTTCAGCTCTTTTTGTTTCTTGTATTTTTTTTTTTTTTTTTTTTTGCTTTGGAACATGATCTCACTAACTTACCTAGAGTGGCCTCAAACTTTGAATGCTTCTACCTCATCCTACTAAGAAGCATGGCTCACAAGTGTGCTTCACATGCCTGTTGCTACAATAGGTTTTGGATGATTACAGCACAGCTATTTTTACACAAAAAGGAACAATATACAACAAATAGAACTTTTTAAAGATAATTTTAAGACATATAATGTAGGAAAAATGAAAATAACTGTATTAAATAAGTTACAAAATTATGAAACCAAAAATCAATAGATGTAAGTCAATACAATGATGCAGATATAAAATTATATTCACGTTCTTACTAGTAATGTAGGTTACTTTTACTGAAAAAATTGGATGTATTATTTAATAAATAATTTTGTTTAGAGGTACAATTCTTTAAAAGAGTAAATATTTAATACAAGTTACAAAGATGTCTTAGATATTTTGACATAAGCTGATCTTTGTTCTTGCATTTGGTTTGCCTAATTTTATCATTTGAGCTCCACACTGATCAGCACCAAACGACTGACTTGCCATATCCATTGGTCATAGCATTGTGGATGCACACCAGAATGGTCATATGTAAATGTCATGCTTATGAACACCAACATGATGGAGTGTGAACAATACAGGAAAGAAATGTAACTGATAAGCAGCAAAATGTTATTAGTAGCCCTTTGTGCTGGGGGAGCTTCTGGAATAATGCCTGGAGTTATGGCCCACTGTTTATGTCTGTACAAGAGAATTATCACGTATCCACTAAAAAAACCCATAAGGTCAACAAAGAATATATCTTTGCGTGTGCTAGGTGAGTGCTCTCCAAGAGGAGCCACCGCTTCAGCTTCAAAGAATATATCTTTAAACAACATCACGGTAAAGAATAGGCCCCTGTGAATGTATCTCATGGGCAGAAAGGAACAGTGATCACTGACAAACAGGTAACATTGCTGGGTCTTATTGGTTGTGGTCACAGTATAGAAAAGCATGCTGCTATAGGTGGACATGGTGAGGATCCACAAGAAAATGGTTAATGACAGGATGGAAATTATGGAACTAAATTTGAAGTTGTTCAACTAGAAGCCACTGTGGCAGATGGTTATGACCCGAAGTGCACTCAGGACATGGGTGGTGCAGACTCAGAATCCCCTAATGACCTTGTGCAGGAAAGCAAGAACTTTGCATTTGAAATCACCCAGAATGACTTGTGCTTCCCCAAATTCTGTAGGTACCAAAAGTCCTTTGGTAAAGAGCATGAAGTTGTGTGTTAGAGCCAAATGAGTGATCAAGGGGACAGTGATCCAGGGCTTAAGGTTCACAAGGACAGAGATAATGTGGAGACAAAGCAGAAATGTGTTTGCTGAGATCCCAATGCATGCTTGGGGAGAGAAGGCATTTCCTAAAGTAATATCTCTGGCACGTTAGTTCACCTTCACAAGGATGTTGAAGCAAATGATGTGTTTCTGGAAAGAAAAACAGAAGTGTTTGAGAGCAGTAACATTTTTACTGACATGTTTCCTATTTTTATCTCACCATTTTGATCTCTAGAACCATCACTTTATTAAAATATTTCTATGTAAATAGAACATTTCAGTGTCAATTCAAGGACTGGGACATGGTTAGTGGTAGAGCACTGGCGGTAAAACACTGGCAGAGTGTACAAGATGCCATGATGTCATTCCAGTTGGTGCAGTAAACAAGTAAATAAAAATTTTATTCAGCAACAGTCATTCCTCCAAATCATTATTTTGTACATCAGGACAAACTGAGCTGCCATTATCATATTTTTCTCACTGAACTTCTAGAACACACTCTGCTTTCTCTTATATCATAAATTACCTTATTCAATGGAGAACCTTACATTTTCATCTTCCCTGCAGGAATATTTCAGGTGGAGACATCCTGTTACCAAAAGCTTGGTCCTTGTTCTTGATACCAATTCATGCCAATTTAATGAAGACACAATTTCAGAAAGGGGATAAAGAAGGTTTATTCCTTTGCTATCAAAGAACACACAGGGAACTCCAGTCCCAGAGGCTGTGGTTCTGTACATCAAGGTAAATTAAGGTCTTTTAAAAATGCTTTACAAAGTCCCCCTCCAGGTGTGTTGTGGCAGGGGGTCCTGGGTGAACCATGATGCTTTGTTAAATTTCACTTTTTAATTTGGGAGATAGTCACTTTCTACATCTTCTGGTGATAACTCTTTTCTCTAGTGCACAAGTACTTCAAGAGTGTCTTCTTACCTGACCCCAGATTTTGAAGGAGGAGAGAGAAGATAAAAGAAAAACATGTCTCTTTTAAAATAAGCAACAAGGGCTATATTCAAAAGGTAAAGTTGACCATGGATATATTTCCCCACTGTCATTCTACATTTTACTTCTATTGTAAAATGGGTGAGGACATCTCCACATTGATTCCTGATGAGAGAGGGTGAGGTTGGGGGTAAGAATCCCAAAATCCTTGCTTTCCCTCAGGTGAGTCATGGAGAATTAAGGGTACTTAGTATCACAGTTGTCCAGAGGTCCATGATGAGAAGTGACAGGTTACTGGACAGGGCAAGGTTCATGCTGGACAACAATAAACAAGACAACAAAGGCTCACATTTTTGTAAACAACTAATATAAAAGCAATTAGTATTTTAGTCATTCTCTGAAATGCAGGACACTCTACTGCCTCCACAGTCTTTTGTGATAATTATGTGATAATTAAATATTAGAGACTCCCATAAAAACCCTTTCTTTATAGCCCCCAGTTGCACTTACATTTGTTAGATCTGTAACATGTAAATCTTACTTTAAGTTTTTTTAAAGCATTGATTTTAATTTATGTATTTGTGTAGAACTGTGATTTGGCTATATTCTCCTCCCAGGTGTTTGAGATGATGTTGTTCAAAACTGACATTGTGCTTATCTATTGTTAAATATCAGCTGTGGTTTCTCAGAATCACTTTTGGGAACATGTATGAAACCTTTTGAATCCTTCAGATTCCTCTACAAGTAGTGCCATCTGCCACAGTGGGTCAGGGTCTTACTGACCATATGTGGCTTCCTCTAGAAGCATCAAGGACATATACCTCTCCTGTGACCCTTCTCTTTTCATCTTGTGTACTGGTTAGCTTCCTGACCTGTAGGACCCTTTCAATCTCACTGAACAGCAGATATGTTGACTCACTGGATTTGCAGGGCCCTTATAAAGGTACCATCCTTCTGTGGATTTTTTCTGAACTCAGGGGCCAAGGGTCAAATATTGGCTGCTTTTTCCTTTGGTCCTTTAACATCCTTGCCTTTACTCTCCAAGTTTTGTTTTAAACATTCAGCAAACCAGTTTGACCAGTTTTTAAATGGACTATTGGGATTTAATCTAGTCTCATTAGAGTTGTGGGTCTTAATTACACTTACACTTTGCACTAATTTGGAGTCAATATTAGCACTGGAAGTTAGTCTTATATCCTGTCTGTCCTACAGATGATTGCTTATTATCTCAAATTATCTCAGGTTGTTCTATTAGAGGTTCTATCAGGTGATACCTCTGTAAAACATTAGCCAACAACAGGTATAAGATTAACAAAAAAATGTAAAATAAAATTAACAGTAGCAACATGTTGGGGGCTGTGCCATGTGGGCTGCACCAGGATGGTGCCTGGTGGCCAGCTGGAGGTTGCTTTGATCACATCGGCAGTGAGGAGATTAATTAACATAAGCACATTCAGGTGATTTATCAATGGTTGTATTCAATTAAGTCCATGCACACAATGCATGCACAGGTGTTCCCGAGTGCTCCTGCACATGCCTGCTCATTTTGACCTTTGCTGTGATAGGGCAGCTGGCTCTTCGCCTGATCTCAACTGGCATGGCCCCGCCTCCACCTCCTGGAGGGAATATAAGTGGGCAGTAGGCAGAAGGCAATGAGCAGCAGTAAAAAGCAGCAGCTAGTAGAGAGAGGAAGCAGCTAGAAGAAGCAGCTAGCCTTCAGATAGATAGCACCTAGTTCACAGGATGTGGGATGCACCTCTAAGAAGAAGCAACAGAACTGTAAGAAAAAATAGATCTCTTTTAAGCATAGAAGCCTCTCTTTCTATTAAAACTCCCTCTAAGCAAACTCTCTCTTTCTATAAGCAAAGCCTATCTTTCTCTCAAAGTTTCTCTTCCTCTAAGCAAAGTTTGTCTTCCTCTAAGCAAAGTCTCTCTTTTTATAAGCAAAGCATCTCTTTTTCTCAAAGTCTCTCTTCCTCTATAAATTAGTGAATATAGGAAAAGTAGTTTATTTCCAGTACACCTCTGATAAATACCTGTGCAATTGTTGCTGCGGGTGGCAACAGCAACATATTCATTTTGTGTAATCACTGTAATCCAAGAAAAATAATATTCATAATGTCAAACCTTATCTACATATATATCTCCTCTTTATTTTGAGATCACAGCAATCTTTACAATAAAAATTTATCCTTTGGACAAGACTTTAAATGAGCTTGAGTCTAGCCTACTTTGAAGTCATTCTAACATGGAGTAAGGTGAAAGACAGTCTTACCTCAGGTGAGGTGGGCTTACTGAGAAATCTCAGGTACAGTGTTTTATTTTTGAAACTGATATTTGCCTCCTTTTAAAATACAATTTTACAAAATTTTTATACCACTTAACACAAAATAATATTGTATCTGAAATATGATTAATACATATACTGTTTAACACAATACAACATTGCATCTGAAACATGACCTGAGTCATTTGGGATGCTAGTGGACATAGGAGGAACTGAATTAGACCAGACTACAAAGTGCTCCAGGGTTAGAGGGGAAGCATGCAATCCCTGTATGTTAAGCAGTCCAGAAGAGGAGGAGCCAAGTGGACAGAATGCAGTGGAGCTAGTGAGTGGAGTGGGTGTTATGCTGCAGAATAGACCAAGTAAAGTATGAATGTTGGGAAGAGCCTAAGTGACAAAATTGAGTGGAACTGAAGAGATGGGCAGTGAGCATCCCTCAGAGTTGACTGGGGCTCAGTGTGACCCAGCAAATTAGCTGAGAAGGTGGGGTGGAGCCCAGAAAATAGAGCCAGCAGAGCAGAGCTGAGAGCAGACTGTGAAGCCCAAAGCTAAGCAGCAGCTAAATAGACAGGTCCTCAAGGAAGCATGTGGTGGTGCACCCTGCTCATGGCTTCTCAGATGAGATTATTGTGGAAACCAGTAACCCAGCAGATTAGCAGGGGTGTGGTGGGTGTATGGTTCCAGGAGAAGGGAGCCCAGAGAGGCTTGTAAGCTTTGGAAATACTGTCAGAAGTCAATATGGGTTAAATAGGAAAGTAGGGAACTTGGGATCCCCCTGCCCTGGATGTGAGCTCAGAATTTTCTTTTGGAACTTCAGTTTTCCACTTTTAGAATTAAACAATGGAGGGAGGTGCAGTCTTCCTTAGTCCTAATTTTCACAGGATGCTGTGAACTTCCTGTTAATTCCAGTGGATTGGGTTCCATAGGTTTTCTGAGAGGGTCTTGGGGAATGTCTCCACAGCGATATTGCTTTTGGTGAGTGACCATTGTCCAAGGCATGTTTACAGAGACTTACCTGGAGTCTGCTGTGTAGGTGATGTAACCTGGATGTCCACAGAGAGTAAACACATGGTGTGGCTGTCTCTTGCTGAAGTCTGGTTTGGATGCCACAATCCAACTTATTTCCTCATGGACAGGGGCTTGGTGGTGCCTGGACAGTGAGAGAAATATAGATGGGGAAGGTGTACTTGACCCATGCTATGGGTGAACTTGGAGGACTCACTGCATCTGTAAAGCAGAAAAAGGAGTGATGCCTGTCTCTCAGGTTGGTGTGTGGCCAAGCCCTTGTCTAAAGAATAGTTTGGTATGGATGTAGTAGGAGATTTGGGTTTGGACAGTGCTAACATTTAGTTTCTTATATGGAAAAGTATTCTCCTTTTATTTAAAATAAAACTATATCTACCAGAATTTTTTCTAGGAAGAGAGGGCATAAACATGAAAAAAGCAGTCAAGAATTCTTGCTTCTATTCTAGTGATGACTAATGTTCCACAGCTCTGACCCAAGAATTCAGACACTAAACAGACAAGGAGCACTGATGAAATCTCACTTATCAGTAAAAAATTGTTTCCTTAAATGTTGAAGTTTTAATATTAGAGAAATTTGCTGAGGGAAGTGTAGAAAGAAAGTTTTATTTAAACAAGAGTAACATAGAATTGGTGTCCTGATATCCCAAGAAGTGAGAACATCCTGCCACTTTTATACATTTCAGGTTTTCTTTGTTCTCCTGCCTTTTCCCCTTTTTCTCTCTTCTTCCTGTGTAGGCCCAGGAGATGCAGGTGTGATGGTGAAATGCTGAGAATCAGGTGGGTGGGAAGGACCAAGGGAGAGTAACCCAGGCAAGTAGTAGCCCAGGAGGAATTAATTAGTTCTACAACTCCCTGCAGGGAAAAAACAATTCCTGGACATGTTATCTTAGTAATTGGTGTAGTAGGTGCAGGTTATCTTTGTAAGGGTGGAGGAAGGACTCTGGATCCATTAACATTGCAATCACCCAGAGTTGGCCTTCCACTTTCCATACACTAACTTCCCTCCATCTTCACACTATGACCTGATTACCTATCTACAAGGACTACCTGTCTTTGATTCTTGCTTCACTAATACCTTTAGGCAACTTATCTAATGTTATCATGCTTGCAAAGCATCAGCTGCTCAATTATTCTAAAACAAACTAAACTGCCCCCAATCCTTTCCTAACCATGAGATAAAGGACTCCTTCAGGATCTGACTCTGGCCTACTTCTCCAGTTGCACCTCTGCCTTCTTCCCAACATTTCAAGAACACTTTTCTCACCCCATCAGTACAAATCTCTGCTTTATGTGGGTTTTTCCCTTTTTAAGAAATCCTAACTCCTTATTAGGCACAAGATGTTGGATGAACTGCACTTATGACTTTTTCATGAGTTCACTGGTATCTGCCTACTTGTCTGCTGGTCTGGTTAATGGAAGTTTTAAAAATTAGGAAGAACTTCATTACTTGTTTTTCAAGCAGGATGTTTTTTTTTTCTCATAAAAATCTTTATATATGGAATTATTCCCCCATTATGAAAGTGAATGTTATTACACTCACTACCACACTGTGTTTATTGCCATCTTGTAGAAGATGATGTGTATATATATATATATATGTATTATATTTTATATATATATATGTATTATATTTTATATATATATGTATTATATTTATATATATATATATATATATATATATATGGCTGGATATGTGCTACAGTGGTTAGGTGTCTTTGGGTTTAATCACCAGTACGAATTCTTTTTTTTTTTTGATATCTCTTTGTAAAAAGCAGAATTTAATTTATATTTTGTAAATATGAGAATATAACATAATAAAATATTTCCTGTCACATATTCAAAAATAATTGCCTGGAAACTATGGGTGTAAGAATTAATTATTTTTGTTTCTTTGGAAGATGTTGTTCTATACAAAGAAAAATTATCAATGCTAAAAATCCATGAACAGGAGATACCACTTAAAAATTCAGAGCTGTGTAAGATACTTTGTTATGATTTTGGGAAAAGTAGATTTGTTAAATTGTGATATGTACAGTAGCATTTGACATTTTCCAAAATATTGATCAAGTCAGCTGACATATTTCTTTATTCACACATTCAGCATATTTTATTGTACTTCCATGATAAAATTGGCAAAATAGATAGAAAAATAATCATCAAAGGTCCACCTGTTCTTGTATTTTATGGGCCACACTCATTCATTAGCACACCACCCTCAGTTCTATTCTGTGGGGTCCATATTCATATATATAAATGACCTATGGCAATTTTAGTGTATTCGGTTCAGGTAAGGTAAAACATCTAATGATAGAGGTTTTAAAAAAAATCTTGAAATTTAAATATTTTGCCATCTAATTAAAACAGCAAATGAGAGTTCTAAGTATTCTATGAAATGATGCTTTTCTTTTAATTCAAGTTAATTCATTTCAATCATTTGAGCTTTTCACACACAGTATGAAAGCCTCTTTAAGTGTTATGTTTATATCATCTGTGACTCAGGGTGTTGCACTATATTATCTTCGGCATTCCTCAGGATCCTTTGGCAATTGTGGTTTTCCTTATTTCCATCAATCACTGGTTTCTCCACTCGTCCCCATGTCATTCTTCACCACCTCTCACTCAAGTCATGCTTGAATATGGAGTGAATCTCTTCTCATTTTTAAAGACAGGATCCCTGATGGAATCTAGATGGACCACATTTAAGCATGGAGATAATTTCTCCAGGTTGTGTAGATTCTGCCTTAGTTACAAGCAGAATGTGTGACAACTTGGGATGTATTTCAGTTGAGACTGTCTCCTTCTGACCTTAGTGACAGCAGAAGAGAATGTCTTTCCTGTTAACACTTTCTTGCAAATATCTTCTACTCCTGTAACTGAGAACTCTGTGTTTCAGAATAATATGAGTCACACTTTATTTGTCCTACAATGTGCACCACACAGTACATGAAATGTCTTGATGAATTTCTAGTCAAACACATATAATAGATAACTTGTGGGAAGTGAGGTGGGCTATCAAAAATCCCATCTCTAATAATTTTCTCCTCAAGCATGAGTGGAAGGCAAATTCCATTGTAGCAAATTTTTCTTACTATCCAAGGAATCCCTAGTTATGGAACAGAAAGACCAATAGAGTTTATAGTAAATGGGTGGGTCTCAGCTTCCTTGAGTGTTTATGTCCTGGTTTTCTTCCTTTTGCACATTATTCCCCATGAAGGGAGTGAAAGTTTTAAGAATGGATTTGATGGACCTACTGGTACAAAAGGACCATCAAAATGTCAAAGGGAAATATACTAAGGAAAATACAGGGTGGTTGTGAGTCATTAATTGTCAGTACACTCGCATTATGTTCAGTGGGAGAGGGCTGGTTATTCCTTAGGGTAAGACTGAGGCAGTGCCAAGACCCCATGTCTCCAGTTATTCACATCCTGCATCACTATGGTGCATTTGTTAAAATTCCCAGACTAATGCAATATTTCCAGTGTTGGTACAGCATTCTAAACTAGTTGTACAGCTGCTTAAGGACTGAGAAAACCAGTCTTGAATATCCACCATTAGAGTATTTTACAAAATAGGCTCAGCATCCCCAAAGTCCCCATTCTATAGCTTTTCATTCTATTCTATTCCCATGAATACCCAGTAACCACTAACCTTTTGTTGTTTATTGTTTCACATCATCCAGAAGATCACCCAGTGTTAATAACAAAGGTGTGTCATTTTAGACCAATTGTTTTCCTCAGCAACAGTCATTTTTGTCTTGTTTGTTTGCTTATTTCTTATTTTATTGACAAATGACACCTAATTGTATTGGTGGGTTACTCATATACGCATCTACTTACTGAAGTTTATCTTGGTTGCCTCCTGTTCATGGCAACTATGAATGAAGAAGCTGTGAACTTTTATATGTCAGTTATTTGATGGACATAAGCTTTTCACTGATTGGATATGCAGCCAGGAATATGATTTCAGGATCATATGGGCAATATGTTTGATTTTGCAAGGAAATGGCAAGTTGTCTTCCACAGTATCCCTTGGGGAATATATGAGAGTTCCTGTTCTTCTCTTTCTCAGCGCTTGATACTGTAAGATTTCAGATTTTGTCCACCCTTATAGGAGTCTTTAAAATGCAATACCCTAATCATGTATAACTTTTAGGATGTTTCCTTAGGCTTGTTACCATCTGAATATCTTCTTTGTTGCAAGCTGACCACACCAGCTCTGCTTTTGTACATTTCACCATGAACATTTTAAGCAGATGCAGGTGCCTGTCACAAGGTAATCCCAGTAGACAAAGTAGAATCCCATCATTGTGACCTTTGATAATCACATAATATCATCATTGTGACCCGTGTGATGAAAAAATAGCCTAATTGTAGCTTCAGATACTCATAAAACACCCTCACTGTGGCCCTTGATATGGGATACCCTCACTGAGGCTTCCTATACTCATATAGAAATGTGTCCTCTGACATTCATATAATACTCTCAACTGACATCTGGCACTCACATAATACCCTCACTTTGACCTTTATCAGTCACTTAATAACCCAACTATGGCCTTTGACATTCACATAATATCCTCAGTGTGGCCTCTAACACTCATATAGTACCCTCAATGTTATATCTGAAACTCACATTATATCCTTATTTTCCCTCTGACAACATAAAACATCCTCACTGCATCTTAAAAATTTGCATAATAACCTCAGTTTGACCTCTGAAATTTATATAATATCTCTTCTGTGGCCTGTAAAAATCCTGTAATACACTATGAACTTTGACACTGATATCATACTCTCACTGTCATCTCTGACACATATATCCTATCTATAGCCTCTGACACTAACATAATACCATTTTTTACCTCTGACACAGATATGACATCTGCACTGTGACCTCTGACAATGACAAAATATCCTCATTCTAACCTTCTATGCTCACATAATACCTTCAAAGTGGTCTCTAACATTCACATATTAAACTCACTTTGACCTTTGTTCTCTATTAAATACATATATTCTTCAGCATGACCTGAGACACATAATACCCACAATATGTCCCATTATCCTCACATAATATCATCACTGTGGCATTTTATATTTACACAGTATTATCACTTCACCTCTGATTCTCACAAAATGCCCTCACTCTGATATTTTATAATCACATAATATCTACACTGTGGCCTCTGACACTCATTACATCCTCACTTCGCCAGCATCATTCACATAATATGCTCAGTGTGACTTTTTATATTCCATAATCTTTCCATTTGGGCTACTGACATTCAAATAATAACCTCATTCTAACCACTGATACTGATATAACACCCTCACTATGACCTCTGATGCTCACAAAATATCCTCATATAACCTCTGAAACTCCAATAACTCCCTCACTGTTGTTTCTGACACTCATCTAATACTCTCACTGTGGCCCCTTACACTCAAATAATATCTTTGCTGTGGCCTCAAATACTCAAATGATACCCTTATTTTGGTCTCTGACAGTTACATAATATCTTCACTTCTGACACTCACATGTGCTCTCTGTGACATCTGATACACATGTGATACACTACTGTTGCCACTGACACTAAAAAAATCATCAAAATTAAATAATAATTTATTAAATTCTTAATCCTATAAATTATGATTTATATGATTTCCTCTGTAAATCATATAAAACCTTAAGTGGGACTTCTGATACTTATATAATATCCTCATTGGCCTGTGTCACTCAAATAATACCCTTAATATGGCTTACACCATCACCCAGTACCTCCACTGTGGACTGTGACACTCATTGCTTTCATTGTAGTCTCTGACACTCACAGAATACCTTGCTGTTCCTCTGATCCTCACCTAATATCCTCACAGTAGCCTCTTATGCTCACATAATATATGTGGTGTGACTTCCTACACTTACCTAATACCATCATTCTGACCTCTGAAACTCACATAATGACTGGCTCACAGTATCAATGATTATCACATAATACCCACACTGTGAACTTTGATATTCACATAATATCCTCACTGTGTCCTCTGACATTAGCATAATACCTAAATATTGCCACTGACACATAATTTCCTCACTTTTTCCTCTGACAATCAGATATATCCACATTTGGCCTCTGACATTCATATAATAACCTCAATGTGGCTTCTTTTTTCTTTTAAATTTCTAATCTTTTGTTATACATGACAGCACAATGTATTTTGAAATATCATAAAACATGGAGTATAAATACCCATTTTTGTGATTGTAACTGATGTGAAGTTACACTAGTCATATTCATATATGAACATAGGAAATTTATATACAATAATTCTGTCTCTCCCATTCCCATTCCTACTCTGCCCACTTATCCCTGTGCAATCTGGTTAACCTTCTGATCTCCCCCCGCCCAGTGTGAGTCTAGATCCACATATCAGAGAGAACATTTTTACTTTTCTTTTTGGGATTTGACTTATTTCACTTAGCATGACAGCCTCTAGATTCATCCATTTATTGACAAATTTTTCTTTTAGTCTGAGTAATATTCCATAGTGTTTATATACCACATTTTCTTTCTCCTTTACCATTTATTTGTTGATGGGCACCTAAGTTGGTTCTATAGCATATCTACTGTGAGTTGAGCTGCTATAAACATTTCTGTGCCTGTGTAACTATAGTGTGTTGATTTTAAGTCTTCTGTGTATATGGCAATGAGAGGATTAACTGGGTAAATGGTTCCATTCCAAATTTCTGTGAAATCTGCATACTGCTCTCCAGACTTGTTGTACCAAATAATACCCTCACTGTGTCCTCTGACACTCACATAATCTCCCTCTATGACCTTTGACACAGATATAATCATCTAAATTGTCTTCTGTCACATAAATTTGTCATTGTGGTCTCTGACACTCACGTAAAACACTCTCTATGACTGCTGAAGCTTACATAATACTCTTACTTTGACCTCTGACCCTAATTCCCTCACTTTGGCCTCTTACACTCACAATATAACCTCTGTCACTGAGTAATATCCTCACTATGTGTGCTGAAAATCTCATGATACCCTCACTCTGGTATCTGAGATTCCCATAATATTCTAAATGTAGCATCTGAAATTAATATAATACCCTCACTCTGGCTACTGAATTTCATATAATTCCCTTAGTCTGACAATCATGTAATATCATCACTGTTACCATTTACCTTCACCTAAAATCCTGATTGTGACCACTGTCATTCACTGAGTATCTTGATACCCAAACATTTTTAAGGGAATGCAAAATTACTGAGAGTCTGTATTCTTAACAGAATCTCACAAAAACAGAAAAAGAGCTTTTGAAAGAAATAAAGAGAAACAAAGTGGTGTCAGCCAAGGGCAGCCTCCAACCCTTTGTGAGAGGAATATCCAAATACCACCTGAGCAGGATACAAATCTGAAGACATTGATCTTCAAGTTAAGTGTTAGTTCAATGTCTTAATCCAACAGTTCCATGTTGGATTAGAAGTTATCCATATAAGCATTCAACTTTTTCTCTTTGGTGTTGAGTTTTTGTGTGTTTTGTGAAGTAGAAGAACAGCAGACAGTACTGCAGATAAGGAGATGGGAAAAGAGAAGCGTTTCTGTCACAAAAAATACCTGGTCAAAATGAGTTAGAAACCCAAATGTGGGACCATGGCATGCTTTTGTATAAAGCAAAAAAGTTGGATTTTAAACAAGTAGTTCATCAGTTTGCCTCCCTTTGACTAAATGTTGCAAAACTGCATAACATCTATACTGCACATTCACCTTGAAGGCTTTATGGTTACTGAAATAATCTTGTATAATTCTACTTATATGACACATATAAAGTAATCAAACCTACTGAACAGAAAGAATGGTGTTTGTGATGAGAGACAAATTAGCACTTTCTTTTCTTGAAAATCTGAATTTAATTTTGGAGGATGAAAATTACCTAGAAAAATGTTGCAAGACAATTACAATTAAGACCAGAGACCCTGCATCTTATAGAAGAAAAAGTAGGTCCAAACCTTCAACTTGTTGGCTTAGGATCAGACTTCCTTAACAGGACTCCCATACCACAAGAAATAAAAGCAAGAATCAACAACTGGGATAGATTCAAACTAAAAAGCTTTCTCTCAGCAAAGGAAACTCTCAGTAATGCAAAGAGAGAGCCTACAGAATGGGAGAATATCTTTACCACTCATACTACAGATAGAGCGCTAATTTCCAGAATCTATAAAGAACTCAAAAAACTCTACACCTAGAATACAAACAATCCAATCAACAAATGGGTTAAGGAAATGAACAGACGCTTCACAGAATATCTACAAGCAATCAACAGACATATGAAAAAATGTTCAACATCTCTAGTAATAAGAGAAATGCAAATCAAAACTACCCTAAGATTTTATCTCACCCAAATTAGAATGGTGATTATCAAGAACACAAGCAACAATAGATGTTGGCGAGGATGTGGGGAAAAAGGTACACTCATACATTGCTGGTGGGGTTGAAAATTAGTGCAGGCACGCTGGAAAGCAGTGTGGAGATTCCTCAGAAAGCTTGGAATGGAACCACCCTTTACCCCAGCTATCCCACTCCTTGGCCTATACCCAAAGGACTTAAAATCAGCATACTACAGAGATACAGCCACATCAGTGTTCATTGCTGCTCAATTCACCATAGCCAGACTGTGGAACCAACCTAGATGTCCTTCAGTTGATGATTGGATAAAGAAACTGTGGCATATATATACAATGGATTATTACTCTGCAATGAAGAATGAAAAAATTATGGCATTTGCAGGCAAATTGATGAAATTGTAGAATATCATGCTAAGTGAGATAAGCCAATCTCAAAAAACTAAAGGAGGAATGATCTCACTGATAAGCGGATGAGGACATATAATGGGGGTGGGAAGGGTTAGCATTAGGGTTAGGGTTAGGTTTAGGGTTAGGGATAAGGAGGGTGGTAAGAATGGAGGAAAGAAGAACTGTATAGAGGGAAAAGAGGGGTGGGAGAGGTGGGGTGGAAGGGAAAAATAATAAATCAAACATCATTGCCCTATGTAAATTTATGATTACATAAATGGTATGCCTTAACTCCATGTACTAATAGAGAAACAACATGTATCCCATTTGTATACAATAATAAAAAAATAAATAAAAAGAAAAAAATAAAACTCTTAAGTAGTCCCAGAGCAAACTGGTGGGTGAGTCATGCTGCATACATCATGGACATAGGTGTCAGGCAGCTAGCCCACCCAGCCAGCAGGCCAAGGACAGACATCATAACTGAATGACTCTGCCTGACCCCTGCACCTAGGTTGGCACCATCACTGGTTGGACTCAATCAGAGAGTGAGCTGGCGGGTGAGTCAGGCTGCTTGCATCATGGAGGTAGCAGGCAGGCACCCAACCCACCTGCCTTGCTGAGCTGGGCAGCAGGTAGTCAACCCACCCAACCAACAGGTCAAAGACAAACACCATCACTGAACAACCCTGCCAGACCACCACACTGAGGTTTGTTGCCATCACAGAGTTAGCCAGAGGCTTCTTTATAGGCTGGAGCAGGCATTTTGGATTACTCTTCAGGGCATGGCCATCATCATTGGAAGGGCAACTTCCTTCCTGAGAAACCTAGAGGAAGCTAGAGGACCTTTTACAAGACCCAGGAGCCAAGAAGAGGAGGTATTGAGAGACTTGGGACCAGCTCAGATCCACAGGCGAATATACCCCACCTGAAGGCCACCACCCCTAGAAGGCCAGCTTCTTAGTGGAGCACCACATTATCAAGTTCCTCCAAGACTTCAGGCTACTCAAGGCTAAGAAGTGAGTTATTGGAAATCTACAGAGAAAAGATTAGTCAATAGAGCAATCTGCAATATCCCAGAGTTTCACTATTAGAGGGTAGACACCTGAACGATGTGAGAAAACAAGGGAAGAAAATGTCCCAAACAAATCTAGATGGTATAGCAATAAAATGCAATGACAGCATGGCAGAAGAAATGTCAGAGAGGAAGTTCAGAATGTACATAATCAAAATGATCAGGGAAGCAAATGAGGAGATGAAAGAGCAAATGCAGGCATTGAATGAATGCAACAATTGGCAGTTAAAAGAGCAAATACAGGAAGCAAAAAAATATTTCAATAAAGAGGTAGAGGTAATGAAAAAAACAAACAGAAATCCTTGAAATGAAGGAAACAATAAACCAAATTAAGAACTCCATAGAAAGCATAACCAATAGGATAAAACACCTGAAAAACAGAACCTCAGGTACTGAAGACAAAATATTTAATTTTGAAAATAAAGTTGACCAAACAGAGAAGATGGTAAGAAATCATGAACAGAATCTACAAAAATTATGGGGTATTATGAAAAGGCCAAATTTAAGAAATATTGGGAATAAGGACAGCTTAGAGAAACAAACCAAAGGAATGAACAATCTATTCAGTGAAATAATATCAGAAAATTTCCCAAATCTGAAGAATGAAATGGAAAATCAAGTTCAAGAGGCTTATAGGACTCCAAATACACAAAATTACAATAGACCCACATCAAGGCACATTATAATGAAAATACATAACATACAAAATAAAGACAGAATTTTAAAGGCTGCAAGAGAAAATAATCAAATTACATTCAGAGGGAAACCAGTATGGATGTCAGCAGATTTTTCAATCCAGACCCTAAAAGCTAGAAGTTCCTGGAACAACATTTTTCAAGCTCTGAAAGAAAATGGATGCCAACCAAGAATCTTATACCCAACAAAACTTACCTTCAGATTTGACAATGAAATAAAATCCTTCCATGATAAAAGAAAAAAAAAGCTAAAAGAATTTACAAAAAGAAAGCCGGCATTAGAGAACATTCTTAGCAAAATATTCCATGAGGAAGAGATGAAAAAAACAATGTAAATCACCAAAGGGAGAAACTACCCTAAAGGAACAAACAAATAAAGGAGAAATCAAGTTGTGTCAAAAAAAAAAAAAAAAAAAGAGCCAAATGATGGGGAATACAAATCAAATCTCAATAATAACCCTGAATGTTAATGGCCTAAACTCATCAATCAAAAGTCATAGACTGGCAGATTGGATTAAAAAGAAAGATCCAATAACTTCCTGCCTGCAAGTGACTCATCTAATAGAAAAAGATACCCACAGACTAAAGGTGAAAGGATGGGGAAAAATGTACCATGCACATGGACACAGCAAAAAAGCTAGAGTATCCATCCTCATATCAGATACTGTGGACTTCAAGCCAAAGTTAGTCAGAAGGGATAAAGAAGGATATTTCATACTGTTTAAGGGAAGCATAAATCAGCAAGACAAAACTGTCATTAATATCTATGCCCCAAACTGATGATCATCCATATACATCAACCAAATCCTTCTTAATGCCAGAAATCAAACAGACCACAACACAATAATACTAGGTGATTTTAACACACCTCTATCACCACTGGACTTATTCTCCAAACGAAAGTTGAACAAAGAAACCACAGATCTTAGTAACACAATCAATAATTTTGACTTAATGGACATTTAAAGAATATACCATTCAACAAAGAGTGAATACACTTACTTCTCAGCAGCACATGGATCCTTCTCTAAAATAGACCATATATTATGCCACAAATTTACGGTTAGCAAATACAAGAAGATAGAGATTATACCTTGTATTCTGTCACATCATAATGGATTTAAATTAGAAACAAATGACAGAGAAAAAACAGAAGCTACTCCAAAAACTGGAGATTAAATATTATGCTATTGTATGATGAATGGATAACAGAAGACATCAGGATGGAAATTTAAAAATTCTTAGAGGTAAATGAGAACAAAGAAACAACATAACGAAATCTCTGGGACAATATGAAAGCAGTTCTTAGTGGACAATTTATTTCATGGAGCGCATTCAATAAAAGAAGAAAAAAAATCAACAAATAAATGAAATAATACTATGGTGCAAAGACCTAAATATACAGGTAGATCAATGGTACAGAATAGAGGACATGGACAAAAACCCAAATAAATACAATTTTCTCATACTAGAAAAGGTGCCAAAAATATGCAATGGGTAAGCAATAGCCTCTTCAACAAATGGTGCTGGGAAAACTGAAAATCCATATGCTGCAGAATAAAACTTAACCCCTATCTCTCACCCTGCACAAAAATCAACTCAACATGAATCAAGGACCTTGAAATGTTATAGAATAAAAAGTAGGTTCAAATCTTCAACTTGTTGGCTTAGGATCAGACTTCCTTAACAGGACTCCCATAGCACAAGAAATAAAAGCAAGAATCAATAACTGGGAGAGATTCAAACTGAAGAGCTTTCTCTTAGCAAAATAAACTATCAGCACTGTAAAGATCGAGCCTACAGAGTGGGAGAAAATCTTTGCCACTCATACTTCAGATAGAGCACTAATTTCCAGAATACATAATGAACTCAAAAAACTCTACACGAAGAATACAAATAACCCCAATCAACAAATGGGCTAAGGATATGAACAGCCACTTTACAGAAGAAGATCTATAAGCAATCAACAGACATACGAAAAAAAGTTAAACATTTTTAGTAATAAGAGAAATGCAAATCAAAACTACCCTAAGATTCCATCTCACCCCAATTAGAATGGTGATTATCAAGAACACAAGCAACAATAGGTGTTGGAGTAGATGTGGGGAAAAAGGTACACTCATTCATTGCTGGTGGGGTTGCAAATTAATGCAGCCACTCTGGAAAGCAGTGCAGAGATTCCTTAGAAAACTTGGAATGGTCCCACCATTTGACCCAGCTATCCCACTCCTCAGTCTATACCCAAAGGACTTAAAATAAGCATACTACAGAGATACAGCGACAACAATTTTCATAGCCGCTCAATTCACAATAGCTGGATTGTCAACATAGATGCCCCTCAATTGATGAATGCATACGAAAACTGTGGTATATATATACCATGGAATATTACTCAGCCATAAAGAATAATAAAATTATGGCATTTGCAGGCAAATGGCTGCAGTTGGAGAATATCATTCTAAGTGAGATAAGCCAATCTCAAAAAACCAGAGGATGAATGGTCTCACTAATAAGTGGATGATGACACATATTAGGGGTGGTAAGGTGGCAAGAATGGAGGAAGGAGGGACTCTATAGAGGGATAAGAGGAGTGGGAGGGGTGTGGGAGAGAAAAAAATAAGAGAATGAATCAAAAAATATTACCCTAGATAATTGTATGTTTACACACGTGGTATGCCTGTACTTCATATACAAACAGAGAAACAAGATGTATCCCATTTGTTTACAATAAAATAAATTTAAAAAACTACTATGCAATACTTAAAATATGGAAAGAGTAAGTTGAATTTTATGTGGTCTGATTCCATTTAAATTTTAAAAATGCATTGAAAATGAACAGAATATTAAAATTATTAAAAGCTTTTATTAAAATGCTAGTCTTTATTCTAGACAAAAGAACAGTTTTGTCAATAAATAGTTGATAATCATGCCAGTAATTCTAGCTGCCAAAAATGTGGAGTAAGGAGAATTTCAAATTTGAATACTCTTCAAATACCTTAACCAGAACTTATTTCAAAATAAAAATAAAAAGAGACTAGGGATTTGGCTTAGTATTATAACATCCCTGATCTCAAACATCAATCTAGGTACATTGGTCTACATATATTTATTTAGATAGATTACACAAATACTTAGATGGAGTAAAGAAACAAGCACAATATACAGTCATAAACAAAACAGAAGTAATATTTATAAAAGCAAGTGAAACATGTAATTTAATTGACCATAGGCACATGTTTTATGCATCTTTCAACTTACATTGTTCCAAAATGTGAAGTACAGACAATGAACGTTGAATCATAATACAAAGATTACAAAAATAAAAACATTATAAATTGATGGGATGAAACCAACTCCTGAATATAGAACCTTTTATAAACAATAGAACACAAGTGCACACAAGAAGATTAAAAAATTAATTCTTAGAATCATCAATAAATATATTATTTTTAAAATCCTTCATTATATTATTATATTTCAGTTATGACCATACACTTACACAGAAAATGCATTGTGAGTAAGGAACATTCATTACATGGCAGAAAATATTGATTAAAATTCCAGTAAAATAATTCATAGAGAGATCTGAAGAGATAATTTGAGTGAATAAATATTTAAGAGCTGGTTCAAGATGGCGGACTAGAGGGAGGCTGCATTTCATGTTGCTCCAGGACTCAAGATTCAAAAGAGGAGATAGTGACTTGGGACCAACTCAAAGCCGCCGGGTGAGTTTCTCCCATAGGGGAGGCGTCCCCTATGGGGCAGTAGCCCCGTAATGCAGAGAACTTTGTGAAGTAGAGTGACTTGGCGGGTCGCCCCTCCCCCGCCGGAGCGGTAAACACCGACAGCGAAGCGGAGCGAAAAATGGCGGATTGAAGTTTCCAGGAACGCGGGAAGATTCTCTAACCTAAGGAGACTCGTCTGCGAAGGGTGAGGCTCCCAAGCCCAGGAGGGGGGTCCGGGCCCCTGGGAACATTGCCTGCGAAGGCTGTCCTGCCCAGGCGGCAAGACACACCTCCCCCGCTGGAGCAGTGAACTCAGAAAGCAGGGAACTTTGCAAAGGAGGTTGTGCGACACACCACTTGGTTTTGAAGCGATCTGCCAGGGCTCCAGCGGCTGCCAGAGAAAGAGTGGCTGCCAGAGAAAGAGAACGTTGCCTGTGAAGGCTGCCCTGCCCAGGTGGCGAGTTGTTTGAATCCAGCAACCACCTGAGCAATGGGGAGGGGACTGCCCAGAGGAGGTGGAGGTACGCAGTGAGTGACTTGGTCTCCAAGCGCCCACACAGAGCACCGGGTGGCTGTCTGGAGGAAGAGACGAGCGATGGGTCACTGGGGTTTGGAACATATGTATGAGGCTCCAAGTGACTGGTCAGAGGGCGGGTCGCATAGCCAGGCGATTAGGTGCATAGCAAGGTCTGGTCCAGGGACCTAGGCACCTTTTCTTGAATGAACTACACAGAGACAAGCTGAGGGGCGAAGTGAAGGTTCCAGGACTTCGGGCAGCTTCTCTAAGAAGGGACAACCTAAGGAGACTCATCTACGAAGGATGAGGCTCCCAGGCCCAGGGGAGCTACACAGAGACCAGCTGAGGGGTGGAGTGAAGGTTCCAGGACTTCGGGCAGCTTCTCTGAGGAGGGGCCACCTAAGGAGACTCGTCTGCAAAGGGCAGGGCTCCCAAGCCCAGGAGGTAGGTACAGGCCCCTGGAAACGTTGCTTGGGAAGGCTGCCCTGCCCAGGCGGTAGTTGTGGACTGAGGGGAACCTCTAGGAGGGGAACGGACTAGCGAGAACTCCCCACTGGGGGGGTCTTCCCGGCCGAGTGAGGTTTTCCAACAAAGACGGTAAAACCAGAGACACAGGCCCAAACAGGCATTGCCTCAGCCCGCAGTCTAGTTCCCCTTTGGATGACCATTGGTCAACAAGTAGAGGCACCTCTGCCCTCTAGCAGGGAATATACCCCACCTGAAGACCACCACCCCTAGAGAGGCAGCTACCTAGGGGAACACCGAAGTATCAACTTCCTCTAAGACTTCAGGCTACTGAAGGATAAGAGGGGATACACTAGCAATCTTCAGGGACATTATAAGTCAATAGAGGAAATCTGCAACATCTCTGCAGTCCACTGATACCTGAACAATATGAGAAAACAAGGAAAGAAAATGCCTCAAACAAATATGGATGTTATATCAATAAAATCCAATGACAGCATGGCAGAAGAAATGTCAGAAAGGGAGTTCAGAATGTACATAATCAACATGATAAGGGAAGCAAACGATGAAATGAAAGAGCAAATGCAGGCATTGAATGAACGCACCAATCGACAGTTAAAAGAGCAAATACAGGAAGCAAAAGACCATTTCAATAAAGAGTTAGAGATATTGAAAAAAAAACAAACAGAAATCCTTGAAATGAAGGAAACAATAAACCAAATTAAGAACTCCATAGAAAGCACAACCAATAGGATAGAACACCTGGAAGACAGAACCTCAGATATTGAAGACAAAATATTTAACCTCGAAAACAAAGTCGAACAAACAGAGAAGATGGTAAGAAATCATGAACAGAATCTCCAAGAACTATGGGATATCATGAAAAGGCCAATTTTGAGAATTATTGGGATTGAGGAAGGCTTAGAGAAACAAACCAAAGGAATGAACAACCTATTCAATGAGATAATTTCAGAAAATTTCCCAAATCTGAAGAACGAAATGGAAAATCAAGTTCAAGAGGCTTACAGGACTCCAAATACACAAAATTACAACAGACCCACACCAAGGCACATTATAATGAAAATACCTAACATACAAAATAAAGACAGAATCTTAAAGGCTGTGAGAGAAAAGAACCAAATTACATTCAGGGGGAAGCCAATACGGATATCAGCAGATTTTTCAATCCATACCCTAAAAGCTAGAAGGGCCTGGAATAACATTTTTCAAGCCCTAAAAGAAAATGGATGCCAACCAAGAATCTTATACCCAGCAAAACTTACCTTCAGATTTGACGACGAAATAAAATCCTTCCATGATAAACAAAAGCTAAAAGAATATACAAAAAGAAAGCCAGCATTACAGAACATTCTCAGCAAAATATTCCATGAAGAAGATATGAAAAACAAAGAAGCAAATCAGCAAAGGGAGGAGATATCCTAAAGGAACTCTCAAATAAAGAGGAACCAAGTTGTGTCAAAAATAAGCAAATAAATGAATAAAATGAGTCAAATGACCGGGAATACAAATCATATCTCAATAATAACCCTGAATATTAACGGCCTGAATTCATCAATCAAAAGACATAGACTGGCAGATTGGATAAAAAAGAAAGATCCAACAATATGTTGCCTGCAAGAGACTCATCTCTTAGAAAGAGATACCCATAGACTAAAGGTGAAAGGATGGGAAAAAACTTACCATGCACATGGACCCAGCAAAAAAGCTGGGGTATCCATCCTCATTTCAGATAAAGTGGACTTCAAGCCAAAGTTAATCAGAAGGGATAAAGAAGGACATTTCATAATGCTTAAGGGAACCATAAATCAGCAAGACATAACAATCATAAATATCTATGCCCCAAACAGTGGCTCACCCATGTATGTCAAACAAATCCTTCTCAATCTCAGAAACCAAATAGACCACAATACAATAATACTAGGTGATTTTAACACGCCTCTCTCACCACTGGACAGATCTTCCAAACAAAAATTGAACAAAGAAACCATAGATCTCAATAACACAATCAATAATTTAGACTTAACAGACATTTATAGAATATACCATCCAACGAAGAGTGAATACACTTTCTTCTCAGCAGCACATGGATCCTTCTCTAAAATAGACCATATATTATGCCACAAAGCTAATGTTAGCAAATACAAGAAGATAGAGACACTTCCTTGTATTTTATCAGACCATAATGGATTGAAACTAGAAATAAATGAAAGAGCAAAAAACAGAAATTACTCCAACACCTGGAGATTAAGCAATATGCTATTATATGAGGAATGGATAACAGAAGATATTAGGAAGGAAATTAAAAAATTCTTAGAGGTAAACGAGAACAAAGAAACATCGTATCAAAATCTCTGGGACACTATGAAAGCGGTACTTAGAGGAAGATTTATTTCATGGAGCGCATTTAATAAAAGAAGTAAAACTGAAAAAATAAATGACCTAACACTACAGCTCAAAGCCCTAGAAAAAGAAGAACAGACCAACACCAAAAGTAGTAGAAGACAGGAAATAGTTAAACTCAGAGCTGAAATCAACGAAATTGAAAAGAAAGAAACAATACAAAAAATTGACAAAATAAATAGTTGGTTCTTCGAAAAAATAAACAAAATTGATAAACCTTTAGCCACACTAACAAAGAGAAGACGAGAGAAAACCCAAATCACTAAAATTCGGAATGAACAAGGAAATATCACAACAGACATGACCGAAATACAAAACATAATTAGAAGCTATTTTGAAAATCTATATTCCAACAAAATAGAAAATTTCGAAGATATCAACAAGTTTCTAGAGACCTATGAATTGCCTAAACTAAACGAGGAGGACATACACAATTTAAATAGACCAATTTCAAGTAATGAAATAGAAGAAGTCATCAAAAGCCTACCAACAAAGAAAAGTCCAGGACCTGATGGTTTCTCAGCAGAGTTCTACAAAACCTTTAAAGAAGAGCTCATTCCAATACTTTTCAAAGTATTCCATGAAATAGAAGAGGAGGGAACCCTCCCAAACTCATTCTACGAAGCCAATATCACCCTGATACCTAAACCAGACAGAGACACATCGAGGAAAGAAAATTTCAGACCAATATCCTTAATGAACATCGACGCAAAAATTCTCAACAAAATATTAGCAAATTGCATACAAAAATGTATTAAAATGATAGTGCACCATGATCAAGTGGGTTTCATCCCAGGGATGCAAGGTTGGTTCAACATCAGGAAATCAATAAATGTAATTCACGATATCAACAGACTTAAAGTCAAGAATCACATGATTATTTCAATAGATGCAGAAAAAGCATTTGATAAAATACAGCACCCCTTCATGCTCAAAACACTAGAAAAAATAGGGATAGTGGGAACGTTCCTTAACATTGTAAAGGCCATCTATGCTAAGCCCATGGCTAATATTATTCTTAATGGTGAAAAACTGAAAGCATTCCCCCTAAAATCTGGAACAAGGCAGGGATGCCCTCTCTCACCACTCCTATTCAATATCGTCCTTGAAACTCTAGCCAGAGCAATTAGACAGACCAAAGAAATTAAAGGGATATCGAATTGGAAAAGAAGAACTCAAACTATCCCTATTTGCTGATGATATGATTATATACTTAGAGGAACCAGGAAATTCCACCAGAAAACTCTTAGAACTCATAAGTGAATTCAGTAAAGTAGCAGGATACAAGATCAATGCTCATAAATCCAATGCATTTTTATACATAAGTGATGATTCTTCAGAAAGAGAAGTTAGGAAAACTACTCCATTCACAATAGCCTCGAAAAAAATAAAATACTTGGGAATCAATCTCACAAAAGAGGTGAAAGACCTCTACAATGAGAACTACAGAACACTAAAGAAAGAAATTAAGGAACACCTTAGAAGATGGAAAGATCTCCCATGTTCCTGGATAGGCAGAATTAATATTGTCAAAATGGCCATACTACCAAAAGTGCTATACAGATTCAATGCAATTCCAATTAAAATCCCAACGATGTACCTTACAGAAGTAGAACAAGCAATCATGAAATTCATCTGGAAGAATAAGAAACCCAGAATTGCTAAAGCAGTCCTTCGCAGGAAAAATAAAGCAGGGGGTATTGCAATACCTGAACTTCAACTGTACTACAAAGCAATAGTAACAAAAATGGCATGGTATTGGTACCAAAATAGACAGGTAGATCAATGGTACAGAATAGAGGACACGGACACAAACCCAAACAAATATAATTTCCTCATACTAGACAAAGGGGCCAAAAATATGCAATGGAGAAAAGATAGCCTCTTCAATAAATGGTGCTGGGAAAATTGGAAATCCATATGCAACAAAATGAAAATAAACCCATATCTCTCACCGTGCACAAAACTAAACTCAAAATGGATTAAGTACCTCGGAATCAGACCAGAGACCCTGCATCTTATAGAAGAAAAAGTAGGTCCAGATCTTCAACATGTCGGCTTAGGACCAGACTTTCTCAACAGGACTCCCATAGCACAAGAAATAAAAGCAAGAATCAACAACTGGGATAGATTCAAACTAAAAAGCTTTCTCTCAGCAAAGGAAACTATCAGCAATGTGAAGAAAGAGCCTACAGAGTGGGAGAAAATCTTTGCCAATCATACTTCAGATAGAGCACTAATCTCCAGATCTATAAAGAACTCAAAAAACTCAACACCAAGACTACAAATAATCCAATCGACAAATGGTCTAAGGAAATGAACAGACACTTCACAGAAGAATACCTACAAGCAATCAACAAACATATGGAAAAGTGTTCAACATCTCTAGTAATAAAAGAAATGCAAATCAAAACCACCCTAAGATTCCATCTCACCCCAATCAGAATGGCGATTATGAAGAACACAAGCAACAACAGATGTTGGCGAGGATGTGGGGAGAAAGGCACACTCATACATTGCTGGTGGGGTTGCAAATTAGTGCAACCACTCTGGAGGCAGTATGGAGATTCCTTAAAAAACTTGGAATGGAACTACTATTTGACCCAGCTATCCCACTCCTTGGCCTATACCCAAAGGACTTAAAATCAGCATACTACAGAGATACAGCCACATCAATGTTCATTGCTGCTCAATTCACCATAGCCAGATTGTGGAACCAACCTAGATGCCCTTCAGTTGATGAATGGATAAAGAAACTGTGGCATATATATACAATGGAATATTACTCAGCCATAAAGAATGATAAAATTATGGCATTTGCAAGGCAAATGGACGAAATTGGAGAATATCATGCTAAGTGAGATAAGCCAATCTCAAAAAACCAAAGGAAGAATGATCTCGCTGATAAGTGGATGATGATACATAATGGGGCGTGGGAGGGTTAGTTTTAGGGTTAGAGTGAGGGTTAGGTAGGGAGGCAAGAATGGGGAAAGGAAGGACTGTATAGAGGGAAAAGAGGGATGGGAGGGGTGGGGGGAAGGGGAAAAATAACAGAATGAATCAACCAACATCACCCTATGTAAACGTATGATTACACAAATGGTATGCCTTTACTCTATGTACAAACAGAGAAAGAACATGCATCCCATTTGTTCACAATAAAAAAAAGAAAAAAAATATTTAAACAATATTAGGTAAACTTATTTAGAATATTAATATTTTGTAATGGCTTAACCTAGAGACATTCAGAAATGTGACCAGGATTTCTAAGGATCTTCAAAACCAATAAAGAGATGTCGAACTATGCAGACCCTAACAGACAAAGTGAAGTACTTTATCTATTTCTTTAAATATACTGAGGGATCACTGAGAGAATGAAGGAGCCTAAAATAGTTTGAAAAAATAATAAGCATAGGGAAAGTCATGCCCTTCTGTGACTGCAAGAAAAATACAACTAGGTTTCTGAAGATTTATTTCTGTTGGATGAGAACTTCTCAATTAACAGGTTAAATGTGGTTTCCTTCTTGAGATTTAAACCTATCATCAGTAATCTTTGATTTACTTCATTTCTACCCACCCCTCTATATGGCAAATCTTACAGTTTGTCTGTGAAGTATATTGCAACAGTTTATGTGTGAGACAATTCAAAAAGGTTTAGTGGTGAAATCATTGGGTTATAAGAACATTAACCCAATCAGCAAATTAATCATTTGGTAGAAATAACTGAGCAGAGTAGCTTACTGTAGTCTGGCAGGATGTGCCTGGAGTAGGTGGATTATTCGAGGTACACCTCTAAGGCATACATTTTGCATCTCTATCTGGCCTATGGAGTCCATATCTCTCAGCTATCCTATTATTACATGAGCCACCTTCCTCCACCAAACCCTTCTAGCATGATGTTCTATCTCATGTCAAACCCCAAGGAATGGAGCTGGCTTTCTATGAACTGAGATCTCTGAAACCATGAGCTCCAAGTAAACTTTTTCTCCTTAAAATTGTGTTGTAAGGTCTCTTGGTCACAGCAGCAAAGAAGTTGAACAAAACAGCTACTGTCTCTTGTTTTACTGCTTTCCATGGATCTTTCCTTAGGTCCAGAAATGTGACATGCAATGGCTCAGAGAGAGAGAGAGAGAGAGAGAGAGAGAGAGAGAGAGAGAGAGAGAGATAATTTTTTATTTGAAAATGGAATGAGTGTTAGAAATTAACCCTTTAATCACTGCTCCTCATGACCTACAGTGTTCATTAGTGTAATACCAAATTCTGGGTAATTATTTCTGTCTTCTGACAGGCCCATTAGAATATATAAGAAAGATTTCAGTCTAAAAATTCTGAGCACAACTTTCAACTATCACGTGTAAAGAGAACAAATGAAAGACAAGGAAATACATTGGACTTTAAGGTGTAATTTACAATATTATATACTGTTGAATTATATGACAAGTCTGAAGTGAGGGGTGTATATCTTATCAAGAAAGAATGAGGGTAAGCAGTAAAAAATGTAATTAATATTTTCTTATCTATATCAATAATTTTCCAATCTATTCCATGAAAATATCTACAACTCACTCATGCACAGCAGAAATTACCAAGACATATTCTACAAAGGAAGGATATTCAATATTGATAGTGATTTAAGAATTCTTAAGGGAAATTTTACTCACCCAGAAAGACCAGGTTTCTGCAGTTCTCCAATGTCACATCTGTGTATAACTTCTGTCCAGGCATTGCCATTCGTCTTGAGAGAAATCAATGGGCACATCCCTGGATCTTAATGGATCCTGAAATAAGTATAAGTGTATAAATGGCACATTGGTCATGTGATCATTGAGAGAGTTTTTAATTTGACACAATGTAAGTCAGGAAATCTGGCTCTCACATAGGTGAGGTATGTAAATTATTCAATAAGATAATTTTTTTAATGAAGCATGGTTGACTAATGTATAACTCTGAGAAAAGGAGATGATCTAAGTAAAAAATTAGTGTTTATGCTACACTTTTGTGAATTTAAATGTAAAATTAAGATAAACATAAGAATATATATTTGGGGGCTATATTTATATTTTAAAAAAATAAATTATTTATATTTCTCAAATGAGAAATTTATAGCGAGTTAGAAGAATACTTCCTAAATTTTAATGAGCACAAATATGGATTGGATATGTTGCAGTATGAAGACGAATTCAGAAGTCCTGGCATGAGATTTGGGTTTTTGATTATGTGTCATGTTCTCTAGTCATAGCAATGCTACAGGTCCAAGAAATCCTCTTGAATAGCAATGAGGCAGAACACTAAAGGAAGAGTATATTGATGAATTTGTATTCAAATATTTTAAATGGCCAGTGAATCTTGCTACAATATGCTACAATAATAAGTAGCAACAAAAATACTTTTTGATCATTTCAAATATATATATATATGATATATATATCGCTCCAAGAGTGTTTCATATCTTACTTTATATACCCAAAATAATCTATTGAGATTGGTAATAGTTCTGTCTTTGAGGGGATTTTGTAAAACATCCAATTAATGGTATACCTGGCTTTTTTGCAAGTCTGCCTGGCCTGTAATTTGTAAAAAAGAACATAAAAAATAAAGTGTGAAATTAAAAAGAATTTTTAGAGCAGTTATTGATAGTTACTATAACTGAGAAGAGTACTGGAAACAAGTTGAGAAGCCCATGAAATCAATTTGATCAAATGATACACTGTAGCACACATTTCAAATGGCTAATAAAACAGACAAATTTTTATGTAATTGTAAGTAAATACATTCAAATTGTGTAAAATTATAAATCAACTTGGGGTTGATGCTTTGTGTTTATGAAAGTACTGAGATACACACATTGAAGACAGAATATAAAGAGCTACAATTTCTGAGTCTTGTATTTTCTTTGATATTTTTCACTTATCATCTCTGAGCTATATTTCAGAATTTAAATGCACCTAAAATAGGATTCTTTTACTGAAAATATAGAAAAATTAGAATTCATATGGCTTTGAGCTTGAGGAGGAATAAAATGAAAACATAAAAATATGTTTTTTTTCTAACCACCAGTTACAAGACAATATAGTAAAAAAAAAGGGGGGGTGTATTTCTTCTCTAAAGCAAGTCATATATAAATAGGAATTGAAAATAAAGAAGAGATTCTGTATAAAATTTGGTGGTTTAAACAGATTATTTAGAAAACTTTTGAGGATATAATGATAAAGAGAAACCTATTAACTTTACTGGGAAGAAGCTGGAAGATACATTTGGTAGAAAGTGTCAATGCAAATAATAGGACACCATCATTGATGCAATATGCATGGCCACAATAATACAAAATAAATAAAATTTAAAGCATTATGTCAATCTTCTTTGAATATAAGTTTTACTTGAAGTTTGATTTGTGCAAGTTCTACCCTATGTAATTACTAAAATGTTAGTTCAATAGACATTTTATGATTTCAGAGAATGAATTTTTTCATTTTTTTTCTGGATTGCTGTAGTATATTTTATATCTTTCTAATATGAACTATAAGAAAGCAACTCTTATTTCATGAAAGAGATGCTGGAAGATTCAAGATGAATGTCATCCATTATTGGCATATAAAACTCAGTGAAAGATCAGTTAATTGTGCTCATAGAATTTTGGAATTATGGGAGAGGTACAGGTCAAGTTCAAAGCCATTGATGGGAAAGATGAAGAAAGATGAACTCTCAGAGCATGGGTATCCAGCTAAAATCTTTAACTTGCTCACTATGTCAATTTTTTCTCCCGGTCCTCTCAGGCTGATTCTCTAGGTTAATATGGTGGAGATCATGTTTTCCGTAGAATAGGAAATGAGGGACTGATCCCAGTGGAAGTGTTGAAAAGCTTCCAAACTCACATTTGGCTCAGGCTTTTCCAGGGAAGGTGGATAGAGGGAAAGAAGTTGCTGGCACAAAGTGTTGACTTGGCATAGGGCTCTGGAAATTTCAGAGGAACTAGAGGCTCAGAAGGCAGAATACAAGTGTTTAGGAAGGAACTCCTATGGCTATGAGAGTCTTCAATGCCCATACCAGGTAGAGCAGGCCAAATCCATCATGCATGAGAAAATGGAGTCATGGGGAATAAAAAACACTTGCCTAACCTGTCTCTCATGTTAGATTGACCCAGCCCCATGAAGCACAATGTGGGAAGCATTGGAAAGTGATGATCAGAGTAGCACAGAGCTGGACAGTGCATCATAGCAGATAAACTCCATCTGATTTCAGGGTGAACTGATTCATCCCCATCCATAAGAGCCTTGTGACATTCACAGAACTGAAGGATGTATTGCTGGCTGAGAACTTCAGAAAGCTTCCTCTAGTGAGACTGGGCAGAGGTGGCAGGGTGTTTGTGGTGACTGCCTTGAGAAAGCAACTGAGAAATAGATGAATTGGTGTTTCCAGAGACTTCAGGTTTGATGTGTAGTCTTGTAAGAATCATGATTCAATGCTCCAACTTCTGGCTAATTTTCCAAATGGGATATTTCCATCCTAATCTCTCTAAGTAGTAAAAAGTGAAAACAGAACTTCCCAAGACTCAAGGGGATGAAAAGTGGCCAAGAAAAGCAAGATATGGTCTCCCAGAATTCAATGGAGAATGAGTGTCTTCTAATTATTCTCTTTCAAATACTTATGTTATCACAGACAATGAATGTAATCCTCTTTTTAATCTGCATTTTATTAATTCTTGATTTTATCTGGATGTAGCATCCAGATGAAATGTGGAAAAGTAAGTTAGATTTACTTCTTTATCAATATCTAATCACTGAACAATAACACCAATGAAAATCTAGGGCACTAACACATTCACATGTTCACATGTCAAAAAAAATATGTTCAACACTTCAGGTCATGAATCCATCACATGAGTAAAACTGAAGCCTAATAATTGAGGAGAAACTCCTAATATGAAGGGCTACAAATTAATTATTATGAAAAGGAAATAAAGTAGTTTAAGGCCTGTTAACACAAAAAATAAAAGTAGGGAAGTAAAATTTTGCAAGTTAAAAGTACATTGTAGTTTGGGAAAAATGCATTATATTTTGTAAATAAAATGCAAATCCTGACTTGGAGCATACTTGAAAAACAGCTACATATGTTTTCTTCTTCTTTACTTTATGAATTTACTTTATGTAATTTACTTTATGAATTTACTTTATGTAAATTCATGAGACTCTGATTTGAGAATATTCCCTACTTCATAATATCATAAATAATAACAATTGAAAGTTTCTATATATGAGACACATGTAACCTGCACCTGAATATTTCATTGGGAAATTCATATATGTAAAATTAAAGGACAAAGTTGTTATTTTCAGTTGTTTAAATAAATCCATCTAAAATATCTGCCAGTAATAGAATTAATTATTTTATAAATTAGTTTTGATATGAAAATAAATATCTCATATTTATTTTATTTTTCTTTAATTCTCAATAGTTTAAAAACTTGTATGTTTTATGTTCATTTTGGATCATAATTCCCTATATTACATTAATTAATTGTAAGCCAAATCAAAGCAATGCGGTTTTTTCTTTCTGTAATGCTGATGATCAAACCCAAGATCTCATGTATTCTAGGCAAGTACTCTACACCTGAGCTATATTGCCAGACCAAAAGCAAGCTACTTGGAGTTCATGTAAAATTTTCATAATGTAGAAATACCCGGACACTCATTTCAAGTTAGAGAAAAATTAAAGAAGATTATTTAAATTCAGGGGGGTGGTTAACCAGGAATTGAACCCAAAGGCACATAACTACTGAGGTACATTCAAACCCTTTCTATTTTTTATTTAGAGACAGGTCTTGCTAAGTTCTTGGGACTTTGCTAAGTTGCTGATGATGTTCTTGAACTTGCCATCGTCCTGCCTCACACTCCCAAGGCTGGGATTATAGGCAGGCACTACTCTCCAAGTTTATTTAATTGTTTTAAAAATTTATTTACTTTTAATTTTTATTCTTAGATATACATGAGAGTAGAGTATATTTTGACATATACATACATGGAATGTAACTTATTTGAATACCATGGATTGGACATGATGTGGACTTTCATTGGTGGCACATTCATGAATAAACATAAGAAACTTATGTCTGATTTATTCTATGCTCTTGCCTATTCCAGTTTCTTTAATTTTAACCACATGAAATATTTGTGTCAATATGATAGAATAATAGATCTAGTTATACCCCTTCACCTATGATTTTTTTTATTCTGTACTTTCTAAAATTGTAGACATGTAGCTATTTAAATGTAATTCATGGAAATTAGAAATGCAATTCCTCAGTTGCACTATCCCACAACTTAAGTGCTGAGTAGCTCAATTGGGTCAGTGAACACTATATTCACACATATATAGAATGTTTCCTCCATCAATAAACTATAGTGGAGGGTCATTGTTGACCTATTTGTGCTTGAAATAATACAAGTAGAATTATTTCAAATTATCATCCATTGTTTTCATTCATTTCAAAACAAAAAAGGTGTTTAAGGTCCTAATACTTTCTTGACCCTGAAATTCACAAAAAGGCCCCTTCCTGCATGTAGCTTATGTTTGCTGGATGAGAAAGAAATTAGCAAACACATACAAAATGCTTTACAGTAAGAAGTGCACTGAAAAACTAGATTAGATAAGGTCATAGAAGTGTCTTAGAAAGGTACATTAGGCTGGATGAATAATATGAAAAACTATCTTGGATAGAGGACTGAATGAAGGCAGGGGGTACTATCAATACCAATACCATTGCTGTCAAAGCTTTGAGAGCATTTTATATGGATGGAATAATACAAATGTGCTGATAAAAAACACTCCTTAGCTGTGTGTGGTGGCACATAAATGTAATACTGGCTGCTTGGGAGGCTGAGTCAGGAGCATTATAGATTCAAGACCCTAAGAAAATTAGAGAGATCTTGTCTCAAAATTTTAAAAAGGTGGGGTGACTGGAATGTGTCTAAGTGCTTATGGATATTCTTCCTTGAATTTAATCCCCATTACCAGAAAAATAAATGTATAAATAAAAATGCACACACTCCTTAGTGTGGGTCAGGGGAGAATTTCAGAGTAACTAGAAGCAAAGAGCTGTAACAGATTTCAGAGTGTGTCTATGTCTTGCTGTTATCTCTTCAACAGGATTTTGAAGTATATATTAAAATGTGTCAGAAAGCAAAGGAGTGATTCCAGAATGGGGTGCATGGCATAAAATGATTTATTATTAAAGAGAGAACTGATTGAAGCATAGTGAATAGAACAGACTGGGCATAGGCAGTAATGGAAACAGGGAAGACAACTGCCAGGGCAGGAGTTTAGATGAGACGTGGTGGCTGACTGTGGTATGTATGGTAGCAATGGGAGAGAAAGTTTGGATTTCCTGAGAATGATGAATTTTTTCTGTATTATGTCTCTGCATTTTCTCCAGTCAGTGAGCATGAACCCAGTGTTCAAAAGCTCACATTATGCTGCCATTGTTATTCTGTTGAGCTGTGAAGTACCCTATCCTAATTAATGAATAATACTGAACCCATACTAATTCTCAGAGGTGTTGGATTATTTGAAATTATTTCCAAAGACTATAATCACAGTTTAACAATCATTAACAGATTTGGGATAAAAGAATGGTCTTCATGTTATTTCTCATGAAAATATTTCTCTAGTCCTCACATGCTTTATTTGATAAGCATTTCCTTTGTCCATTATCAAATGAGTGCTCCTTGATGTTCTTGCTCCACAAATATAATGTTACCTTGGATGCATCAATAGATGTTGTATATTATGCTCTTTAGTGCTCATCTAATTTTTCTTTTCTCATATCACATCACATGTTGTTTGGTAAACATGAATGAGAAATAATACAAAAAGAACTAAAGAAAAAAAAACTATGTGATATCTTATTAACAGGGTATTAGATTAAAGAAGAAGAGTCAGATGCTCTAAGAATGTTAAAATAATACTAGCATATTTCATCTCTATTATCCTATAGAGGAGAGAGAGGAGCATAGAAGGGAAACATTCTAGCTGAACTTCTCCTTTGATATATTTTTTCTTCAAGAGCATGAATGTGCTATAAATATCTATACAAATAATTTAGTATTATGTATAAATAAATTGAATAGATTAGTTTATGACATGAAGACTCTAACAACCAAATTTTTATCACTTTTTTGCTACAGTTGTTTTGAAAGTCTGTTCCAAGATACCTATAGCTAGTATCCTTTAAAGCAGCTCTAAGAAAAACCGTTCGTATTTTCTATTAAATTACCACTCAACCCCTATGATTATGTTCTCATACAGCAGACATTTTTTGTATTAGTATAATGGTTTTAAACACAATAATAAATGCTACCAAAATTATTTAATAACTTCAAATTTTTTACTTTTTCAAGGAAATATTTGAGATAATATTATTAAGTGATTAAGAAACAGAACAAGGTTGACACTCTAAAAATTTCCACTTTGTAAGTTCAATGTTCAACTTGAATGTTCTGTTTATGAAAGAAAAATCATGGAGTTTAATAGGTAAGCAAATACTTACCTGGCAAATAAGTATCAGATCATACAAAAGGCTTATTTCATAAACTGCTGTTTCATATTATCAAAAATAAATAGTAACATTCCCTGGGTATAATTTTGGTGATATTCTTAAATTGATAAGCCACCTAGATATTTTTATTGTTTTCTATTTTATTACTGTTTTGTATTGTTTTGTTTTTCATAGTATTTAATAATGTGGGATGTTGACTTCACACAATTGGTTAGATTCCAAAAAACATGTCTATGTATTTGTTAGTTAAGAATAAAGCATAACATTTATGAGTCAATCACTGATTTTTAAGTATTTATAATCTATATAATTTTCATTTCATTATTATGTATCAGACAAATATTAGCCCAACAAACAATAAGTATTTACCAAATGTCTTTCTAATATTATTTCTGTGTTTCTCAAACTATTCCTGTATTTGAAATAACTAGTATTTTTTATCCCCATCCCCTCACTTTATGTGCATTTGCTGAATGCATTCTTGCAAAGACAATTTTCTATTTCAGACTGGCTTTAGAGAAAGTGGGAAAGATAAGTGCACTACTTTCTTGTACTTCTCCACTGCTTTCATCACAAAACCAATGCCTTTGTATCTACAAATTCTATTCCTCCTAATCATGTAAATGGGGCATAAACTTTTTTATACAATGCCCATTATGTTGTTACTCTAGGAATCCAGAACACAAACCAACACTTAAAAACATCAATCCTCTTTATTTATTCTGTAAAAATTTAATCTCCCAAATCCCCCTTTTGTCTCAAAATCAAATGAAGACACTTCAACTCTTATTTGCAACACTTATTTTCTCCATTGAATGCAAACTGATTGTCCCTTTGTCAGAGAAACTTATATATTCTCTTTCTACTAGTTCTATTCATATGGACCATGTTGTCATACACTGCTCCCAGGTCTACTGATATTTACTTTTCCAAGAAAAATGTGCTTTCACTTTAAATAATATTGAAATTACTTTCATGTAATTTAACCTCCTGTGAGTTACATTCCATTACAACATTTCTGCACATGCTGAATGTTCTTCCCACATCAAAACATCTCAGTGGTTTTATAAATATTGTCAGTATTATAAGTAAAGCAATATTTATATAAAGACAAGACACTCCTACATGTGAGATAAACTAAGCATTTTACATAAAACAGCTTTGTTCATTCAAATCTTCTCCCAGATTTTATGTACCTACTCCTTTCATTATATTTTCTAAGAGGAAATTGAGGCTGAAAAATTTAATTGCTCATGTTCACAGAGCTAACAAATGGCTATATGTGTTCTAATTTTTCCAGTGCTTTTCATCTAACCTGTATATTTTTTGTTTTAGTCAAGCACTTTATTTGCACTTAAAGGTATATTTATTTTTGATACTCTACATAAACAAGGAAAGATGCTCAAACAATTTGAAAGTGAAGAAATTTATGGTGTCATATCAGTATGTTAGACATCAGAGAAAAGATGTGAAAAATATTATTTAAAAAATTAATTATGTCAGCAGAAATGAATAGTAAGCAGAATAAATGCAGGGTGATTTGTAAATTCAAAACTACATTGATCAGAAATTTAACCAGACAATTATGAGAGCACAGAACTGCATCAAAGGAGAACCAACTATTATGTCAGTTGGAAAATAAGGGTCAACTAAACCTAACACGCAAAATGCAGTAGAAAAGGCCATGAATGTGAATTAAAGAATGCCTACACATAGGTTACTTTTCTGAAGAAATTTATTTTATTTGCAATACACTAAATCTACAAGAGAATGATTGTTAAATTATTACAGTGCTTGGTAATGTGCCAGAAAATAATATGGTAAAAATCATGCGTGTATCACTATTGAAAGGTACTCAACTCATGTGAACACATTCTAATATAAAATTCTAAAAATACCATCAAAACAATCAGAGATGTCTTAAAATTAACTTTTGGATAGAAAACCAGAAACCATATGTTGACAAACTAGACAAAAATGTAATATTCCCCCTATATGCTAGAATTTCTCAATTACTGAGTTACATAAGAATAATTCAATATATATGAAAATATTAGAACCATATTCATTTCATTTGCTTATTTTTTTGGTCATGGGGAGGTGGATTGATTTCTAAGAGGGCAGTGGGATTAAGAAGTACAGGCATATTATATTGGAAAATACTTGTTTAATTCATGACAATAATTATTCTAAATTATATAAATCTCTTATTGGAGAAATTAAAGAGAATATCTGCATATATTAAACTAATGAAGTGATTACTCTATATAACTACAAGCAAGGAACTAAGGCATAATTGAGGAATGCAATTATCATTTTTTGTGTAACAATGTAAAAGTATGAGCTAATTCTTGCACTGAATCATTTGAGAGCCATTTAAACCCTAATCAAAAAGAAAAAGGAAAAATGAAAGAAAAAAATGTGAGGAGAAAAATGATGAGGACATGTGAAAATGCATAAGAACCAAAGAAAATAACCATTGGGTAAAATAAAACAGAAACAAGTATGAATAGGTCAATAATATCTTACTTCTAAAACATCAGCTACTGAAGAGTGCAAAGTTGTAAAATAAATATATTTCCTTAGTTAACTGCAAAATGAAAATATTTAGAATGGGTTTTAAGTTAATAAATTTTAAAAATTCTAGAAAAGACTCCAAGTTTGCCAAATACTTGTGACAAAATCAGATCACATTTCTTTTTCTTTTTAGTATACAACAAAGAACACATCACCTTTAAATATCCAAGGAAAAGTTTTTCAGTAGAATTTATTTAGGTGTAGATCTTGAGGATCAGTTTTGATCAATTTTTGATCAGTTATCTATGCAAACTGGTTGCTTTTCTCATTTGACTCCAGATAAACATTAATCAAAGAGCTCTTGACCCCTACTTCAGAGGATTAATAAAGTTTTTACTCTTGTTAGTCTTGTACATGCTAACATTCTGCACAGTGTCTATAAACAGAAATTCAATCAATAAGGGTGATATCCTGGGAATTAAGGGTTAGCTTTTTCTGTTTGCAATGTAAACACAGTGCTTTTTAAAAGCAATTGGCATAGTTGTTGGAAAGAGTAAGTTTTACAAGCAAGAAAAATGCCTATGGTGTAAGTGTTCTTATAGGGGACTTTGAAGATGACATGAAAAAGTGAAATTTAGAGCAAAAATTTGCCTTGCAATCATATATTGCCATTAGTGAATGTGGGAAATAGCTGGGTCAGGCTAATTAGACAAAGAACAATATAACATATTTAGCCAAGAATATAAATGGTATTTTGATGTTCTTTTAGAAAATAACTTTCCAGTTTATTCCTTCTATCATACCTAAGGATGATGTTTTCTATACTTTCTTGGCTTCACAAGGCATTATATTTGAAAGATTTACTTATTTGTAATCATGTTTTATGATACTGAGTTTTGAGATCACATGCAACATTTCCTACAGAGTAGCTGTAATAATAGTAATAATAATAATAATAAAAAAACTACATCCCTAAGTTGAAATCAACCTACTTACTACCTTCTAACAATTACCTTGGCTAATTCTATTAAGTCTCATTTCCTCAGTAGGAAAGAAAATATTTCAAAGAGGATTAATAACTAACTTTTGCATGTGTATCTACCTACTGATGCCCACTGAAATCCCAACTAAATTGTAAATGCTATAACAGAAGGGGCTTAGTCTTGCTAGAGAGAAAAGCTATTTCTTTGTTTTTTATAATAGTTTTGAGTTCCTATTTATGATTTCTGAGAAGAAATAAATGAAGGAAAGAATGAATAATAATTTGAAATATTTTATAAAATTAATAATCTTATGCAACTCTCTTGTGGATATTTATTATATCAATTATTTTTTAAAATTTTCCTGTGTATAGAATTACAATGTGTAATACTTATATTTCATATTTACCTTCTCCTTGTCACTTTCTATATGTAGATTTATCTAAATTTATCACAAATTATTTTTTTTAAACCAGGAAGTGAACCCAGGGACAATTAAACCCAGACATTCTTTTATATTTTATTTTGAAGCAGGTTCTTGCTGAGTTGCTTAGGGCCTTGCTAAATTGCTGAGTCTTGTTTTGGACTTGTGATCCTCCTGCCTGTCACCTAAGCCACTAGGGTTACATGTGTGTGCACCATATTCCACTAATTTTTTAAAGCCTGAAATTTTGATGAATGGATAAAGAATATGTTGTATATGTGCACATGGAATAGTATTTGTCCATTAAAAAATTTTGCAACATAGGTAGAAAACTATTATTAACTTTCTTATAAAAATTAACTGGTTGGAGGCAGAGGCATGATCCAAAATTCAAAGCCAGCCTCACAAACTTAGCAAGGCCCTAAGCAATTTAGTGAGATCCTGTTTCAAAATAAAAAATAAGGAGATGGGGATTTGGCTCATTTGTTAAGCACCACTTAGTTTAATTCATGGTGTAAAAAAAAAATTAACTGGCTCTGTGTAAAAGTAGTTTTACTCCTAAATGTAGAGCACAGAAAAATAAATTAAAATACACCAAAAGAGAAAATACTTGACAAAACTGTAAGTGTGCCAGCAGCCAAACACTCAAAATAATACAAATATCTATTAATTGGAGATTGAGTAAGAAGTCATAGTATGTTCATATGGTAGACTATTTTTCAGCAATATGAAGGAGTGAATTATTGATAGATGCAAAGTATGGATGAATTTCAAAAACTTAAAATTTAATGAAATAATTCAGCATGAACCCCTCCTTCTGGGTGCACCTTTCTTTAGGATACAGAGTTCCCACATGCCTGTACCCTTCTTGCCATCTTCTGTCTCACCAAGGCAAGTTTCCTCTTCCCAAAGCCATCTCTGCCACACCCTTGTTCCTCTATCATTCAGGGGCTGGCTCAGGATTCCACCAAAACTTCTCTCCTAAGTTCTGTGAGGACACCTTTATCATGAAATATAGAGGTCATGTTTTCAGTTTTTACTTTTTGACATTTTGCTGTTGAAGAGAGCTTGAAGTTCTTTCTTTGCTTTGTTCTGCTCTATCTTCAACACCCACATGTCTAATGATCCCTTCTGTGTATGGATGTCCAAAACACACATAAAGTTTAATGGATTCAAAATTGAAGTAGTGTCTTCTGCACACCACTCTTTTATTTTATTCTCTCCACCTGTGATATTTCTGTAAAGATATGAAATGCCTTCTTCTAAGTTGGAAACCTGGATGCACCCTCCACAATGTCCTTTATTAGTTATGGGTCCTATGTTAGCCAGATATCCATTGCTCTGGCAAATTACCTAGAGAATCAACTAAAAAGAGGGAAGATTTAATTTGACTTGTGATTTAGCCCCATTACTCTTGGCTTCTAAGAGGCAGAACATCAAGGTGGGGAGTATGTAGAGATGTGAATCTGATCACTTCTTAGTTGAAAGGAAGGCGAGGGAGAGGGGAGAGACAGATATGGGGAGGGGGGTTAAGTTAAAGCTATAGTCCTCAAGGACAGACCTCCAAGGACCTACTGCCTTATGGTCCCATATCTTACAGTTTCCAGTTCTCCCAAAAATTTATTCTGCTATGAATTCATCAGTGGATTAATCCATTGGTGAAATTACAGTCCTCATAATCCAACCATTTCCTGAAAACCCTGCCTTTGAACATTGTTGTACCAGGGAGCTTTGAGAGGTTTTGTGGGATATTGATGATTCAAATCACACACATCCTATCTCCTAAATAGCTCCTTAAGCTGCTGCTTCTCTTCTATCCAAGCTGCCACTGTAATTTCTTAATTAAACTACAGCAATCATCTCCTAGTAGCCCTTCTGGTTTCCACTCATGCCTAGCCACAACCCAGTGCATTGTCTGAATGTTGCTTCTAAAGATGTTTTGTATTGGGTAATCCCCTATTTAAAAGCCTTCATGGTACTCTGTTTTATATGTTAAAATTCAAACTCTGCTTTGCATGTGGCTTTTGCTTCACCAGAAACACCCTTTTTCCTGGCTGTTGATTCACTCTTATTTACTCTACAGGTCTCACTTTAGACATTAATTTCCTAGAACATTTTTCCTAATTCCTCAAGGCTGAAGATTCCTCCTCATATGTTCAAGGAAGTATTATTGCTTGTGATATAATTACTGTAATTGATTCTCTCTTGCCTGGAACCAGGGCTGGAAAAATGTGTCTGACCAACACTTCCTGAAAATTTAGAATGAAAGCAGTTTCTTTCTACCAATGGTGAGTTGCTATGAAATCACGTGGAGGACCTACTAAACCAGAGCCTGGTGGCTATACACCTACAGTTTCTGTTCATCAGTTTGGGGTTGTACTGATGGTAAGGCTGGAATTAGATATTGGCAGTGATCTGAGAGTGAAACACTGAAGTATCCAGAGGGGAGAGTTCTCATCAGGGGAGGCTCGAAGGTCCAGGTGTAAGTAACACCCCCCATTGGGAAGTGGGGACGTCTGTTTGCACATGAAAGATGCACAATATTTCCTTGTGGACTCTTTCATATTTTAACTTGCCTTCTAATGGTATTGGGGATTATTTTTCTCAGGGTACCTACGGAGAATCCATTAGGGACATTTCTTAATGAGTTAGGTATCAAGTCACTTATTAGACTCATCACCACCTATTTTTTTAAAAAAGACTTTACTAGTTTAATATAAAATATATAAACACATTTGAAATTTTCTAAGAACAGAAAAACATGGTTCTATACCCCTTGAGGTACAGGCAGAATAAACAAGTATAGGTAGAATGGAAACCAACAAAGAAACTGCAAATTTAAATCTGAGAAGCTGTTATTAGCACCCTCACCTTTACTCCCCAAGATTATTCTCCTCCAGAAATAAATTGTTTAAAAGAACTTGAATCTTAAAGTATTATGTGTCAAATTAATGTTCATATTAATAATGTTCATATTGCTAGTTTTCATAATATTTCTTTTAGACTAAATAAGGTGAAGGTAAAAACATCATTAGAGGCTCATCAGTATATTCTGCATGCTATGTGTTGACTGAATGACACCAACATAGAGACCCTGAGAGGAGCAGGTCCAACTGTAATGAACCCCTGCTCCATGATTAAGTGTTGAGCTCAACAGATAGATTATCCCCTTGCCCCCACCCCTTGCCACTTCTCATGTTCACTATCTACAAAATTTCTTTTAAAAAGATGAGGCCATTACCCCTAAAGTGAATCTCAGTCTCAAGCACCTGCACCCCTTCTCCTTTTGAGTGTATATCTAACTCTTATTTACATTTCTATATAATCTCCTTGTTTTTCTAAATAAATATTTGTACTTCTTCTGATATTCCCCAAAATTTATTTTTATTGAGTAAGTCAAGGCCAAGGGTTGAGTTGAGATTTCCATTGCCCTTCGGGGTAAACTTCTTGGATCCTATTCAGTGATACCATGAAGGAAGCTCAATATGACTTTCATTTTCATTTTTGAAGGGCTCAATTTCTTTGTCCCTTTTGCAAACATTTATTTCACTTTTTATTTTTTGAGAGTTCCCTGCTCATCTTCTTTGCTTATTTCTATAGGAGTCATTCATCTATTTTTCTTATTGAAGGAAAGCAACTTATATAAATATTAATATTGTCCATTTTTTCCCTGTAGTTTTATAAAGATGATTTTTTTAGCTCATTAAGTATTAAACATTCAATTCTGTGAACATACTAATCACATATTCTCTCAAAGTTACCACAATTGGTATGTTTGTTGAACAATTTAAGTTTTTATAGGTGTTCCACATCTGGAATGATGGAATGGAATGGATCAATTTACAAATAGATGGCTCTATTAATGTTTTAGAAAGTTGCATGCTTTTCTTAAAAATACATTTATAAATCTATTATTTAGAAAAAAATATTTTTATCTCATGAGTCATAAGAGGAATGAAGACAGAGAGGAATAAATGAAATAGGAGAGTGATGTTTATCATGCTTATAACAGTCTAACAGTCATGAAGGGATTATTTAGTGGCTGTCAAACTTTAATTTACATAGGAATCACTTGGAGATCTTGTTAAGTAAGTTCAGTAAGTCCAGTACAAGCCTGAGAATGTGCACTCACTTCTGCTTTCAGGCGAGTTGGATGGTTCATGGACTACAACAGGAATACCTGGGCTGTATATTATAACATGTGGGAAAATATCAGTGAGTTCAGTGATCATTCTAATTCCACATTCTCATTTATTTGCAAACCCTCTAAACTCTAATTAAGTTTATTATTCTCAACTTCTTATTCTGGAAAGTAGGAGACAACAAAATCTCATTTTTTTTATGCTAAAATGTTTATTTCTTTTATTTGGCTTTGGCCTAAATACTGAAAATATGTTTTCTTAGAGAAAAAAATGCCTAGTTTTTTTTAAATACATCTACTTTAGATGGATTTTTTACATTGGTCAAGTACATTATTTTTCCTAAGTAGCATTATATCCTACTATATCCATGGTTAAATATATTTAAAAAGCCATTGTCAAGAGTTTAAAAAATTACCTCAGCAAAAGAATTAAATTCTAGTTTAGGAGTCATTTAAATTTCTATTTTACAAACACCATTAATGGAATCTAATGAAAGTTGCCAGAAAACAGAATTCTAGGCAATAATCACAGGAGTGGTTGAAGCACTTTCTGGGACACTTCCACCCTCCAACAAGTGAGTGTCCAGAGCAACATTTATTCCTTACTACTGTACTACTGAATTACATATGTACATCATTCTAAAAACATTTTAAGCTATATTACAGTGCTATACATCCTCCTTTTTAGGAAAAAAATTAAATTGAATTTCCCTACAGTGTACTGAAAGGAAACAAGGTTGTCTCTTAAAAAAAAAAAATCCGTAGAAATTAGTGGTTTTCTTTTTCTTTTTCTGAATTTTTAAATTCCAACAAAGCATTACTTTGCAAAAGGTTCTTTAGTCTAAATTCAGTGTCTCTGTTTTGATCTCTTTGTAAAATAACTCTTTGTTCATCCATTCCTTTTGGGTGAGACCATAAAATAAGCCTAAAAATATCTTCATCTCGTACCATTGGACCCTTTGTGCAGCAGTTGGTGGAGCACATCTTTGATCATCTAATCTGGACCCTTGACATTTTACAAGGATATCAAAGAAGTCTTCATCAGGTTCTTTGTTGTCATTAGTTATTAGTCAGTCAAGTACTGACTATTGTGTTTTGTCAGATGAAGTCCTCCAGCAAATTGCTGAAACTGGCCCTCTGATCATCCAGATAGCAGCTATGTGAGCTGACAAGAAGATCTAAAAACTCATCAGTATTCGGGGACACCACAGAAACAGGTGGTATTTTTAGCATTCCCTTGGTGGGAGTAGAAGAAGCTGTGTGGCAGCTCTTTTCTTGTAAACAGCACCTCTGGTCATCCATCCTGTTGCTTTGAAATTGATTTAAGAGGTCAAAGAATCCTTCATCTCTAACAGTATCTGCACTGATTTTCCTCTGAGAATTCTGATTTCAGTGGTCAATGGAATTACTGGCATCTTGGAGAACTTTAGCAGAGGAATTGGTTTTGTACTTTTTCCCTTTCAGTGTGTTGACGAAGAGTAGCTTTACCAAAGGTTTGGCAATAAGAGGTTTTTGTTTAGCAAGGATTTCACTGTTCCAGTTTGGTACCTTTTCTGGTGTTAACTTCATGAGTTCCATATTTTCCATACTGTGTCAGCATTCTAACTTGGGGCGTGCACCATAAAAACTGTTAACAATCTCAATATTTTCAGACATTATGGAATTATTTGTGCTATAGCTTATACCAAGAACCATTTGAAGGTCTGAGAGATTAAGTCGTGCTGTTAGTTCACCACTTTTATCTCTAACGTTTCTTGAAATTTCCAAGTGCTTTTCAGCAAAATTCATTGCTTGATCATGATTTCCAAGAGCTAAGTATGCATTTCCTAAGCTCCAACATACTCTTTCTTCACCAATTCTATCTTTTAGCTCTTGAGCAATTGTTAAGTGTTCAGATGATAGTCAATGGCTTTCTCATAGTCCTGAAGTAAAGTATATGTGTTTTCAAGGCTCTAACAGGACTGTGCTTCTACAGCTCTGTCTTTAAGCTGTCAAGCCAATAGTAGTGTCTTCTTGTAGTATTCAGAAGCATTTTCAAATTCACCAAGAAAAATATATGCATTTCCAAGGTTGCTATATGCTCTTCTTTCAGCTGCTTTATCTATCTCCAAATTTTTTTGCAATAAGGAGGCGCTGTTAATGAGCTATAACTGCATTCCTGAAGTTACCAAGGAGATAATGTGTATTTCCAAGATTTCCAAAGGCTCATCCTTGGGCTGCTCTGTCACCCAAAGCAGTTACTAATGATAGGTTTTCCTCATAAAAATCCACAGCTGCCTGCAAAACACTTCTCACTTCTTCTGGAAATTCTTCTACATCCTGGGTACCAGGTCAACCAAAACTCTTCCCTTTGGCATGATACACATTTCCAAGATTGTAAAGTGCTCTTGCCTCTCCCATCTTGTCATTAAGCTCTCTGGAAATATCCAGATGTCGCTGACAACAAACTATAGCTTCATCAAAATTCCCAATATCTTTTAAGGTGTTTCCCAGATTGCCACTAGTTTGGCTTCTCCCAGCTGGTCTGCAATAGTCCTTGTAAGAGTTAAATAATGATGGTGGTATTCCAACGCTTTGGCATAATCATGCAAATAGAAATAAGAATTACCCAACTGGCTGTAAATAGCACTAAGTGCTTTTAGATCTTCAGTTCCAACCTGAACTGCAGCTTCAAAAAATGACACACCAGCATGGCAGTCTCCTGATTTACACAGACGTTCCCCTTCCAAGGCCAGCTCTAGGCAAGAAGCTTCCATTCTGTAACGAACATGAAAAGAATGGTCTTCCCTCATGCTTATCAAATTTCCCTCCATCGAGTCATATTACAAGTTCCAGCGGGCCAGCGGGTCTTTAGTGCACAGTGGACATCACAGAGCTGTGGCAGCAGCCCCAGGCGGTAGGCGGGGCCTCAGGGCCCCTCCCTCAGGCGGGTCTGTGCATTGCCAGGGGTGAGCCAGGCAGGGGCACAGCGGGAGGCTGGCATGCACCCCCTGCACCCAACAGCTCATTTTTAAATGAACAATGCATCAGTGTTCATGGAGTAGCAGCCCTCTACCTGAAAGACTTTTAGAACGTATTCCTCCTATTTTTGATACTGAGGATTGAATTGATAGGTAATCAACCTCTGAGCTACATCTCCAGCCCCTTTTACTGTAATTCTGAGATAGTGTCTAAGTTGGTTTCAAAGGGACTCATTTAGTTGCTGAGGCTGGTCTTGAACTTGCTGCCCTCCATTATCAGTCCTTCAAGTCTCTGGGATTATAGGCAGGCACCACTGTGCCTGGCATGTGGCCCAGAATTTTTAAAGGTAAATGTACAAGTTTAGAATGTTCACTTTTTATTTTTTTTTAATTTTTATTTTTATAAACTGCATTTTGATTTATTGTACACATAAATAAGTGGGATACAACTTTTCATTTCTATGGTAGTATACAATGTAGATTCACACAATTTATGTAATCATATATGTACACAGGGTAATGATGTCTGTTTCAATTCACTCTCTCTCTTTCACCCACCCACTACCATCCCATTTCCCTCTACACAATCTAAAGTTTCTCCATTCTCCTCTTACCCTCCAAAACCTCGTTATGTATCATCATACACTTATCAGAGAAAATATTCAGCCTTTATTTGAGGGGGATTGGTTATTTTACTTAGCATATTATTCTCCAATTCCATCCTTTTAACTGCAAATGCCATAATTTTATTCACCCTTTTAACTAAGTAATATTCCAATATAGCACAGTTTGTTAATTCATTAATTTATTGAAGGACATCTAGGCTGGTTCCACAATCTAGCTATTGTGAATAGAGCAGCTATAAACACTGCTCTGGCTGTGCCACTGTAGCATGCTGATCTTAATTCTTTTTGGCATAAACTGAGGAGTGGAGTAGCTGGGTCAAAAGATGAAACATTCCAAGTTTTTTGAGGAATCTCCATAGTGCTTTCCAGAGTGACTGCACCAATTTGCAACTCCACCAGCAATGCAAGAGTGTGCCTTTTTCCCCACATCAATGCCAAGACACACTGCTTGCATTCTTGACAATAGCCATTCTAATTGGAGTGAGATAAAATCTTTGCATTTCTCTATTTAGTAGAGATGAAGAACACTTTTTCATATATTAATCACCTATTTATTTTCTTCTGTGAAGTGTCTATCCAGTTACTTAGCACAATTATTGATTAAGTTCTTCATGTTTTTGTTGTAAATTTTTTAAAGTTCTTCATAAATTTTGGAGATTAGTGCTCTATCTGAAGTGCCTGTGGAAAAGATTTTCTCCCATTCCATAGGGTCTCTTTTCACATTCTTGTTTTTGCTGAGAAAGAGCTTTATAGTTTGAATCCATCCCATTTATTGATTCTTGCTTTTATTTCTTGATCTCTGGGAGTCTTGTAGGAAGTCTGTTCTAAGCCAACATGATGGAGATTTGGGTCTACTTTTTCTTCTATTTGGTGCAGGATCCTGAGGGCTGGTCACTGTTGGGTCAGGAGTCCCAAAGTTCAGAATATTCACTTTTTTAAAAACAGAATTGAATATCTAGAATGAGTAAAATTACAATAAGTACAAATTTTTAAAAGCTACGGAATGCCCTACATATCACCAAAATCATTAAAATGCAGTTTGCATAAATGCCAGAAAAACCCCATAATATTTTCTTATAATCTTGAAATATATAGTAGTGCTCAATTCTTAGTAGGTATTGTTTATTTTTTGCCCCTAGGTTTTTATATAATCTTGCCAGATTGAATAAATCCATGTGGATGGCAACAAAAATAAAAATAGCCTCTTCCTGTGTGCAGTCAAATTCATATATCTTCAGGATACCAGGGTCTTGGAAAGGGCACTACTGGGCACTCTTAGCCAGTGCTCCTTAGGGCCCCTCAATATGTTCCCAAAGAACAGGGCTACTTTGTGCTGCATTTAACCCTTGTCTCCTTTCTATCAAAATGAGAGAAGAGGGAAAAAGTGAGACTAGGGTCAGATGTAGTTTCTAATCCATCTGCTCCACTTGGCTGCTGTCATCAGGCCTCAGTTTCCCCACTTTTCCTTTCCTGCTTAGACTTGTGCAGGGTGGTATGTAAAGATTAATTGGAGTACAGTTATAAAGGTTAATGGGAGAGTTAATAAAGAGGCAAGCACATAGGATGGCAAACAGCAAGAAGTAGCTCTCAAGGGAAAGTCAGTCCAGTTTATTAATCTATTCCAGGGTCACATCATGTTACACTAGGTTACATACTTTGTTCAGATCACATAACTTGCTTGCTTCTCAGAGTCCACTAGGACCAAAAGATATTATAATACGATAATATCTCCAGGCCTCAAGGACCGAGGAGTTACAGAGTATTTCTAAGTCATTCAAACAGAGCACCTATTGTGTCCTGAGATGTTTGCTCAACTGAAAGGACTTCTGCTCCTCTTTACATTGACTGATCTGAGATCCATACAACTCCCCTTTTTTGTTTTTTATGGCCTTTACAATAGTCATGACTAGTCTTCTGTTCAAGGAAGGTGGAGGGAGAAAGCAAGGCAAACATTGGCAAAACCAAGCAGAGTATAATAAGGTAAATATCAATAAACATTCTCCAATGAAAAGCTCTTTGATCTATGTGAGATTTTGTAGCCATAAGTTTAACCAATCTAATAAATCCCCTTTTCCATCATCTTGTTGCACTGTTTTTACAATGTCCTTAAGATGATCCAATTCCCCTTAAATGAGGTTACTATGATTAGTTAAATGGAAACAGCACATATTATTAAATTCTGGCAACCCTTATGATGTAACATCAGAAAATAATCAATAGCTGCCATATTATCAAGAATAGAATGATGATACAAATTTCAAAAGAATAACAATTATTGCTAAGTACTTGGGCACCACCAACAAGGATACAATAACACAGAAATAACACAATAATAGTCAGCATAATTGTGGAATTCTGCGTAAGTTTGGCGAACAGAACTATAACCAAATTTCCCAGGGTACATTCTAAATCCATCTGGGCTAGGAAATGTTGAGCAGATGTTGTTAAAATTTTTATATTCCCCCCAAGTCACTAGATGATTAGAAAATTGAGGGTTTCTTGGACCTCTTGTTCCTACTGGATATTTCTTCTTTGAATTAGGGTTCTCTTTTTTTTTTATTGTAAACAAATGGGATACATGTTTTTTCTCTGTCTGCACATGGCGTAAAGGCATACCATTTGTGTAATCATAAATTTACATAGGGTAATGTTGTTTGATTCATTCTGCCATTTTTTCCCTTCCCCCCCTCCCCTCCCACCCTTCCCTGAATTAGGGTTCTCTTAATCCAGGGTCAAATAGAATTTGGAAATCAGATTGAGAAGTCCTTGATGCCAACTCATGATGATGGATGGATCTCACACATCTGGCAGGAATCCAGACAGGACCTGTAGGAGTAATAACAGCAGCATATCCCCTTCACCATGTAATTAAAGGTGCAGTGTCCTTTAATTGAATATGGTGGAAATTGGTATTTTACCTAAATCATTGTTAGGGGTTCCTTAGGGGAAAGACAGAGGACCAACAATGTGTATTATCTTCATACTGTACATTAAGAGCTTTTCTTGTGAACAAGGCAATATTGACAGCATTATTAACATGAGCAAGACTATGTTCCCTTTTCTGTTTCCTTTTAAAAGGTACTTTTTAAGGGTGTGATGTGCATGCTCAACTAAAGCCTGCCTGGTAGGACTGTGAGAAATTCCATGGATTAGAATTTTATTCCATTGATTACAAAACTTAGCAAAGGAACTAGAAGTACAAGTATGGGCATTCTCAGTTTTAAATGATGTGGTTTGCCCATTGGGGCAGTGCAAGGGAGTATATGAGAGACAAAGGCTGAGACCTTCTCTGAACAATGTGCACTGGCTCATATAACACCTGGAGATGTATCTGTGGTAACATGTAAAAAGAAATAGGGGTGAAAATGAGGACAATGAGTTATATTTATCTGTCAAAGGGCATTATAATATAAACCTTGAGGGTTTATTGTTTCCCAAGTGGGGAAACAAAAGGGTTTAAAATGAGAGCAATTATTAACAGTGATATGGGCCTGTTGAGAGGAAATAGAAAATGATTTCATTAAAAAAATGAACATTTTGATGAAAAAAATGTGTGATGCCATGGCATCTGAAAAGAGAGAATAATGTGATTTTATAGCAGCATCAGCATAAGCTTTTTCTTCAGTGAGTTGTCCAGAAATCTTAGTGTGGCTATATATGAGGAAGAAATATTGGAGCTGTATAATACTGTAAAAGAGATTGAAGAGTAATAAGCAGGAATAACAAATTAGAGTCCCAATGAGGTGACCAAATTGCAGAGGAAATATGAGGTTATCAGTTTGGCTATATACTGAGAATCTGTAATGATGTTTAATGTTGTGGGAAACATATGAAGAGCCAAAATAATTGCAGCTAATTTTGCTCACTGAGGAGAAGCTTGAGGCAACATGTAATAATCAGTCCATTTTTTATCAGTGAATATAAATAATAATCTTGTGTTTCTCCATCAGTATAGACAGTAATACCACTGTAAAATGGAATGGAGGAGATTATAGAAGGAGCATGAGAGACTTGACACAAGGAAAGGCATTCATCATAAGGTGAATGGAAAGAAATAGGAGTTAAAAATTTAGTTAAAAAGTTTGAGAATATGAAGAAAATTATAAATACTGTAAATGTTAAGTCTTTCTATAAGTAACATAAAGAACATGAATATCTGTTCCTGTAAGAGATAAAATATGATGACAACTATCTGAGATCAATTGAACATATATATATCAGAATAAGGGAGAACATTTTGAGGAGAATATGACCACTGTATTACATACAAGATTTGATGATGCAGTAAAGGTGTAAGACTTTCCTGTAAAGATTATTAGAGAAAAAAGAACATTGAGTGTTGGGATCTATCTATAAGGACTGTAAATAACTTCACATTAACATGCTGAAGAGCTGCAGTGAGTGAAGGAGTTAACTGAAAAAAAATGGTGGGATTATGTTGTTTTCTCAAAAGCTGAAAAAAAGGTGACAACATATCAGTAGCTAAAGAAATATAAGGTGAATCCCAATTAAAATGTCTTAATAGTTGCTGTAAATGAGCTAAGAAGAATTTGGAAGAGATTTGAAACACAAAGAATGGAATAAAATTGGAGTATTTTATTTACTAATTAGTTAATAGGGAGTTGTCATTGATTTTTTTCTGTGGCCAGATAGAGGTCAGATTGTAATAGAATGTGTTGTAATTTAGTTAAAGTGTGTTCTATAAGTTTTGGCCCAGCAATCAAAATATCATCCATGTAATCATAAACAAGAATATGTGGGAATAATTGTCAGAAACACTGAAGAGCATTATTCACAAAATGTTGATATAATGTGGGTATACTGAACATACCTTGAGGAATGACTTACCACTAATATTTATCAGCAGGCTTATGATGATTGAAAACAGGAACTGTGAAGGCAAATTTTTCTTGATCATCGGGAAAGAGAGGAATAGTAACAAAAAGTCTTTTAAGTCTATTACATATAAAGAAAAATCTTTAGGAATTAAATTAGGATTAGACAATCAATCCACATTGAAGTAGACCCATATGTTGTATATATTTGTTAATTTCTCTTAAATATTATAATAATCTCCATGTCTTTGATTTCTTCTTTATGATAAAAATAGGTGTATTCCATGGACTGGTAGAAGGTTCAATATGTTCCAATTTTAACTGATCTGGAATGAGAGCCTCTGAAGCTGCCACCTTCTCCTTATACAATGGCCATTGTTCTACCCAGACAGGAGTGGTAACCTTTCACTTTAATGGCAAGGTGTTCATTTCCACAGAGACCCCTATAAAAAAGGTGACCCCATAGGCATTTGTAACGCATGCAAGATGTTTTTGCCCCTTATAGGAAAGTTAATAGCCATAATGTACGGTTGAATGTGAGTAATAATTTATGGGTTGGAAGGGGTGAAGCATTGCAACCATAGAGAACTTTTAGTCACCTGTTTATTATTTACCCCAATACCCCAAACTGGGATGGCCCTCTGAAAGAGCCATGCACGAGGCCACCTTGAGACAGGGATAACTGCTACATCAGCACTGGTGTCTCATAACCCCGTGATTCACTGCTCATTTTTAAAAAGGGTTATTTTTCATCTATTTTCAGTAATAGGTAAACATGCTCCTATAATACTATAACCAAATCCCGTATTTCCTCTTTCATTTAGGGGTTGTTGGGCAGTAATATAAGGAATGGCAATTAATTGAACTATGGAGGATCCCTTGAGAAGAATTAAAGGCATATGAGACCAAACTTGAATGTATATTACACCAGTGTAATCAGAATCAATCACTTCAGGACTTATAAATTTTCCTTCTTTAGCACTGTGAGAGTGTGGCAAAATTAAGTCAATGTTACCTTTAGGTAGAAGTCTTGAGGTTGGGTAAAAATTTTATTAACTTCCCCATGGAGACATATTTGAGCATTCTCAGTAGTAAACAAATCTAACCCTGTGATCCCACTAGTAGCATGAAAGAAATTGTGGAAGGAGCTTCTGTTTGAACTGGAAACATCTGTGAAGGAGACATCTGCATCTGCAGATGAGAAGGGTTCCTCCTCCTTTGGCCTTGGGTCAGAGGTGACCCATAATTAGGTTTCCTGATATGTCTGTTTTAGATCTGCATTGATAAGCCAAATGAAACACTTTATGACAGATTGGACATTTCTGATTGGACTGTTATTGCAGCCTCCCCTTTTTTTATCTTACAGACCTTTTGAAGATGATCAGGATTTTTACAATTGTAGCAAAGTTTATCAAAGCCATGTCCACTTCTGGGAACTTGGTGGGTGCAACCAAGCTCTCTGGTCTGGTGAGGGGTGAAGAGGGATTGGAAAATAAAGATTCACAGACACAGACCTTGAAGATTAAGTTGGGATCAGGTGGAGCTCTGCTCTCTGATGTGGATGCAGCTCTAAAGAGTCATGCCAGCAATGTTTATATATATATATATATATATATATATATATATATATATATATATATATATCTTATTATCAGGTTAATGACTATGCAATTCTTTATATTCAGGAAAGTTACAGAAATTAGGACATCCTGTGTAGTTTTTCTGTAGTTGCAATTCATAGTTAGAAAGTGCAATGATAGGAGCTTTGTGTAGCTCTCAAAAGAGTCCATTGTTAAAATCTACTATAAGGCAGGCAGAAAACTGGAAAACAGAGCTGGTGAAACAGTGTAGTTGTCTAGCATAAGAATTTCTTCTTTTCCTGCAGTCGTGTATCTGAGATGAAGTTCAGAGATAATAGGACTCTTGCACAGAGCCTGCTCATGCAAGGCATTACCACAGCAGCTAAGTATCCTGTGCCCTTGCACAGAAACATTCCCAGGCTCTGGGCATGCCACAGCTTTGAGGTTATCAAAGACACCCAATCTGTCACTGCTCTCCTATCCTCTATCATGGCTCTATACAGGTGGGGTTGTGCCCCATGGTGCCTCTTGTTGGAATGAAAAAAACATTTGTATCAATTTCTCATTAACAGTTACACCAACTTTGCATGTCACTACCAAGCACAGAGACTGTGGGTGGGTGCAGGGCCCTTCCCTGGTTACATGCAGGGGCAAACCCGCATGCTCTGGGTCCAAGAACCACAGTATTCCCTCGCCCTGCCTTACCTGCATGTGTTCCACATGACCCACAGCACCTGGTCACCCTGTCCATGCAAGCCAGGCCTGCAAGCCCCACCCTGAGTGTGTCCTGAGATGCAGCTCTCTGCAATGTCCAACTCAGTTCCCTAGTTCCAAGCCTGTGTTGGAAGCTGCCAGATCAGTGCAAAATTGCAGGCAGGTGGGAGGGGCTGAGTTTGGGCCATCTGCTTTGGCACAAGTGGCAAAAGTGAAGGGACCCTGAATGGGGAGTGCTGACTGCTGCCTAGGGCGAGGTGACAGAGAGCCAGCACTCTTTCTTCTCAGGACTGGTCAGGGTGGGGGCAGGTTGCTGGTGGCCACCAGGAATGGCCAGGCAACTGGATCTCCTGCAGGGCAGCCACTGTGTCCCTGCCCACTTGGCACAGGGGCACAGGGTCCTTGGTGGTTGATACAGCATGGTGCACCCCAAACTAGTGAACTGGGAAGACTTCAGGAACTCTCCCCGCAGCAACCCAGCAGCCAAAACTTGGGATGCTGGTGCGAGTTGGTGGGTGGCAAAATTCAGCCCTGGTGGTGGCAGATGTTGGGCCCTGCTGGCACTTCAACTACTATTGTTCTGGGAGCCCTCAAAAGTCAGTGTGTGCTTCACACTGGCACCACCAGGGGACATGGGCCTGTTTGTGGGACAGGCTCTGTGCATGGGAGTGGGGGTCACAGGGCAGGGCATCACCTGAGTGGCATAGGGTGGGTATAGACCGAGTGGACTCTCCATCCGGGGTGGTCTCCGGGGTGTAACACCAAGAACTTGGCGAGCATGAGCTTCTGGATCCCCACATTTTCCTTGAAGTCACCGGGCGCATTGCTAGGTCTGGAGGCCGTGGTTCGGTTAATGTGGCATGCCTTTAATCCTTGAGGCATCCACAAGAGGAAAATTGAGCTAGTGAGTGGGTGCCATGTTGTTGCTTTTTTTTCCTCTTATTCAAAGTCATGAAAAACCTTTAAAGCTATTACCTTGCCCTCTGCTCCTTCAAACAATGTTGGAGACCCGTCCCATTACTCTGATTAATAGGTGGATTGATTACTGTCTGAGTCTTAGCACCTGCAGACTTGTTATCTAAGAATGACTGACATTTGGTGAACTTTAAATGTCAAGTGCCAGTCACAGTGACCCACCCTTTCAGTTCTCTCCACTGGGCCCTGTCCTCCATGTCCCTCAAGGCCTGGTTCCCAATCTCAAGTGGGTGTTGTGTAATCTCTGGAGCAAAACTTTCAGTGTCTGCAGCTTTGCCAGTTCACTGTTTCTCCCTCTGTTGACATCTATTTAGAAAACAGAAGTGAGCTCTAAAATAGGGAAGGAGGATCTGCTGATTTCAAATGACCTTTTGGAAATGGAGATGCAATCTCTTGTGCAAGAGCTTTCCAACCTAAATCTGAATTTCCCACCTAAACTTTACCAAGCCTGCTACATAGCATCTTCTTTCACAGAAGTATACTCTTAAAAAAATGTTAATACTTCTCTTTGATGGGGTCTTGGAAATGTATAAGTGAACTTGTTTTGCTGCTAGTTGCTTTAGAAAAATTAACTGTAAAGTATTCATCACCTGTATTCTGAAATACTAAGAAACTGCTTACTCCAGGTTTAATGGAATTTACCAGCATTGGCTCTGTTCTGTGTCAGGGTGAAGGTGATTTAGGTGAGTCAGTGATTTCCATTTGATAACATTTTAAAGGTTTGAACTCAATTTTGGTCAGATAGCTTGACAACATAACTTTTAAATTAAAGCTTATCTTATGTTTTGCAGTTGTTTTCCTCCCTCAGGCTTTCATAAATGCCTTCTTTTGTGTTTTACCACACAAAAACAAATTGCTCTACTTCTAGTTAACTCTTCTATTACTTGTAAAAATATTATTTCATGTATCTGTGATTTTTGCTTGATAATTTAGTCTGTGAGAAAATAATTGAATCATTTTGTAAAATATAATCTGTGGATTGAATAATTCATAGTTATTCTTGGATTCACCATAATTAAAGGAACAATTTTTTTTATATTTTCCTCTATCATTACAAGCTCCATTAAAATATTAAGGGTTAAATATTTTCAAGTATATTTTATTGTTTTCCTCCTGAACTTGTAAAGGAAGACATGATTTCAACTTCATTAATTTATAGAAAATAAATGTTCATGTATTTTTCATGTGAACATGTGCACTGTGAAGTAGTACCGAAATGTATAACTAACTTGAGGAAAACAATATTACTGAGAATAACATGGATGTACAACCAGGTTTGTTCCTGGAAGACATTTTTACAAACTATCTAGAAAGTACTTTTTGTGATTATTGTTTAAACTTTTTCATTTTTTATGCTTGCTTTACCAGACCTCTAAGGAAAATTTGGATAATTTTAGAGTGCTAATAATTTGTATATTGGTACAATATGGTTCAATCATTTAAATTTTATTTATTCAATTAGGGTAATTTTATTCTTAAACAATTGTAGATTTATATGAAGTTGTGTTAAGAAAAAGAGAGACATCATCTGTTCACTCTATATAGAACTCCCTCCCAGGGTTCACACTGTGACATTAAAGATGATATAGCTGAGGTATAGACCATTTCCATATCAAATGCTCCTCATGCTGACCTCTGAGCCACACCTATTTTCTCCTGCTGCCCTCCCCACTACCCATGGCCACCATCAAGCCTTTTCTATTTTTATGAATTTATTCTTTGAAGAATGTTTTACAAACAAATATACTATGGAACATTTACTGATTTAAAAAATATTGTAATTCTTTGGTGAATCATTCAGTTTGTTTTGTATATAATAAGGACTATACATCTGTAAGCATCCCACCTGAAAGCACCCAGAAACCACTCCTGATGTGGTAACTCACACAAGATATTTTATTAAGTGGACAGGCAGAGTGCCTGACCACAAGGGTGAGAGAGAGAATGGCAGGGGAACCATTCTTAGGTAGTGAAATTTCATGGGCTAATAACAGTCTGACCAACAGGCTAATGAGAAAGTTTGAGGGCTAATAATCTGAACCAATAAATGACTAGGAAGTTCTCGGGCTGACAATCTAGGTTGTAAAATGGTGTGGAGAGAAAGAATAATGGTGGCAGCAAAATGGCAGATGTGATGCCAATATTCATCCCTTTTTGTTTTTATAGATACCAGAGGTGGGACAATGGTCTTTCTTCTGTAGCTTCTTCCTCCTGGTGAGGGGTGAAGAGTTTTATTCCAGTAAAAAGGAAATTAGGGAGGGCTTAAGGTGGGAGCAGAGTTTTTGGAGTCAGAGGTGTCAGTAGTAAATTGCAGGTATCAGTTTTGTGTGTCAAGAGCTGGTGGTCTTGAAGGAGAAGTGGTTGATTGACTGATTGGTTGGTGAACTTGAGTATATGGTCTTGTAGGAACTTCTGTAGGCAATTTAGCAGGCTTGGTCCTGTTTAGAAAGATCTGTAGGCCTTAAAATGACCAAAAATTTCTGACTCTAGCAGTTTCTCTTGATAGTTATCAGGCACTCCTGTCTGCCTAATAATCTCTTTTGTCATCTTCAGTCTTATCTATTCTTTGGGTTAGCACAAATATACATCTTAAGTTACATTTGACTATTTTTTCTTCTTTTAAATGCCCAGGAATGGTTATGTTTTGGTTTTAACTGTTTTTGCTAGGTGGTAAAGATCAAGCTGGTCAAACAGACCTTGTTCCTATCTGCTGTTAAGGGTCAGCTGAGTTCCCACAGGGGACACTCAAGGAGAATTTGAGAGCAGCTTATTAACCACTTTAGTTCCATTTGCTAGGTAGGATCTCCTTGATGTGTGTCTTCCTTTGGAAACATCATGGATGTCTCCCTTTTTCAGTGACCCTCCTCTTTGCAGCAGGTGAACTGATTGGCTTCTCATCCTTTAGTGGTCTCATTAATCTCCCTTATTGGGAGGTCATGTGACCCAGAATTACAAAGCTCCTTACAGAAGTTCTCTCCTTCCCTGGATTCAGGCTGACTCAGAGAGCAAAAGTCAAATATTGGTTTTCTTGGCACTTGTATTTTAATGTAAATCTCTAAGGTTGATCTTAAGTATTGAGCAAGCCAGTCTCACTAGTCATAAAGTAAATGTACTAGGCTTTAACTTCAATGTTTATAACTTTCCAGCCATTTACCACCTTTTACTTAGTTGGGGTCTATATTATCTATCCTCTACATAATGGCTTATTATCTGTAATTTAGGTTCTTTGTTCTTGAAGCAGTATTTCTTGAAAACATTAATCAGGCAGCAATTATAAAGTTTACAAGGAAAATAAAAAATGAAATTAACAACAGTAAAACCATATTTACTTTGTGTAATAGGTTTCTTGAATTTTGGTGAGCTATGTATTATATTTCCTGCTTGAGATTACAGTAAGTGTACAATAAAAACAAGTCTTTTGAATATAACTCTAAATGAGCTGAAGACTGGCTTATTTTGGAGCCACTCTGATACATAGTAAGGTGGGAGGCAGAACCTTATCTCAGGTAAGGTGAGTCTTTTCACAAATCTTAGTTAAAGTGTTCTAGTTCTGAAGCTGATCTTTGCCTCCTCTTTAAACATCATTTTACAAAGATTACATCTGTTGTTTCCAGAGGCTATATGAGTGTAAATTAACATGATATGACATTACATCCAAAACATAAATGAGGTGATCCAAGATGGCGGACTAGAGGGGGACTGCATCCCCAGTCACTACAGAACCCAGGAGTTAAGAAGGGGAGGCATTGAGAGACTTGGACCAAAATAGAGTCACAGGTGAGTCTGCCCACTGGGTAAAGTTCGGCCCGGGTGGCAGGCCCAGATAGAGGTGGCTTATCGGAGCAGGGCAGGGCAGCTAGAGTCTTCCACAGGCAGCCCTGTGCACTCCGGTGCTGGGCCCCTCCCACACAGCCAGCTTCTCCAGGTTCTCGGAGCAGGCCCCCTACTGAGAGCCTTTCTGATCAAAACAAGCTCCAAGTCCCGGAGCCAGCGCGGCATACTCTGGCCTGCAAGCGGCTTCAGGGACCAGGACAGGGCAGCCAGTGACCTCCCCAAGCAGCCTGGACCCTTGTGGTGGGAGGTGCCTTTCAAGGCTAGCTTCTCAGAACAGACGGCCCAGTGAGAGCTTTTCTACATAGAGACAGCCACAAGTCCCCGAGCCAATGGAGAACTTCGATCCCCAAGCAGCCCCTGGGATCAGGGCAGGGCAGCCAGAGACTTCTTCAGGCGGCTCTGTCCACTGCGGCCGCAGGATCTTTCCATGGGGCACGATCCAAGATGGCAGACTAGAGGGGGACTGCATCCCCAGTCACTCCAGAACCCAGGAGTCAAGAAGGGGAGGCATTGAGAGACTAGGACCAAAATAGAGCCACGGGTGAGTCTGCCCACTGGGTAAAGTTTGGCCCGGGTGGCACGCCCAGATAGAGGTGGCTTATCAGAGCAGGGCAGGGCAGCTAGAGTCTTCCACAGGCAGCCCTGCGCACTCCGGTGCTGGGCCCCTCCCACACAGCCAGCTTCTCCAGGTTCTCGGAGCAGGCCCCCTACTGAGAGCCTTTCTGATCAGAACAAGCTCCAAGTGCCAGAGCCAGTGCAGCATACTCTGGCCCACAAGTGGCTTCAGGGACCAGGACAGGGCAGTCAGTGACCTCCCCAAGCAGCCTGGACCCCTGCGGTGGGAGGTGCCTTTCAAGGCTATCTTCTTGAAACAGACCGCCCAGTGAGAGCTTTTCTACAAAGAGACAGCCACAAGTCCCCTGAGCCAACGGAGAGCTTCGATCTCCAAGCACCATCTGGGATCAGGGCAGGGCAGCCAGAGACTTCTTCAGGCAGCTTTGCCCACTGTGGCCGCAGGCTCTTTCCACGGGGCGATTCAACATGGTGACCTAGAGGGTGACTGCATCTCCAGTCGCTCCAGATCCCAGGACTCAAGAAGGGGAGTCATCGAGAGACTTGGACAAAAATAGAGTCACGGGGTGAGTCTCCCCCACTGGGTAAAACTTGGCCTGGGACCAAGGTACAGATAGGGGTGGGGTTATCATAGCAGGATAGGGCAGCTAGAGTCTTCCCAAGGTAGCCTTCCACACTCCAGTGGTGGGCTCCCCCCACATGGCCAGCTGCACGGTGCAGGTCCCCAGTGAGAGCCTTTCCGCACTGAGCCAGCTCCAAGCCCTGGAACAAGTAGGGGGTAGGGCAGCTTTCTTCGGAAGCACTGCATTATCAAGGTCCTCCAAGACTTCAGGCTACTGAAGGCTGGGAGGTGATACACTGGAAATCTACCGGGACACTATAAGCCAATAGAGGAAATCTGCAATATCTCACATTCCCACTGACATCTGACGAATATGAGAAAACAAGGGAAGAAAATGTCCCAAACAAACCTAGATACTACATCAATAAAACCCAATGACAGCACAGCAGAAGAAATGTCAGAAAGGGAGTTCAGAATGTACATAATTAAAACAATCAGACAAGCAAATGAGGAGATGAAAGAGCAAATGCAGGCATTGAAGGAGGAGAGGAAAGAGCAAATGCAGGCATTAAATGATCGCACCAATCAACAGTTAAAAGACCAAATACGGGAAGCAAGAGATCATTTCAATAAAGAGTTAGAGATACTGAAAAAAAACCAAACTGAAATACTTGAAATGAAGGAAACAATAAACCAAGTTAAAAACTCCATAGAAAATATAACCAATAGGGTAGAACACCTGGAAGACAGAACCACAGACATTGAAGACAAAATATTTAATCTTGAAAACAAAGTTGGCCAAAGAGAGAAGATGCTAAGAAATCATGAACAGAATCTACAAGAATTATGGGATATCATGAAAAGGCCAAATTTGAGAATTATTGGGATTGAGGAAGGCTTAGAGAAACAACCAAAGGAATGAGCAATCTATTCAATGAAATAATATCAGAAAATTTCCCAAATCTGAAGAATGAAATGGAAAACCAAGTACAAGAGGCTTATAGAACTCCAAATATACAAAATTACAACAGACCCACACCAAGGCACATTATTATGAAGAAACCTAACATACAAAATAAAGACAGAATTTTAAAGGCCGCAAGAGAAAAGAATCAAATTACATTCAGAGGGAGACCAATAACATTATCAGCAGATTTTTCAATCCAGACTCTAAAAGCTAGAAGGGCCTGGAACAACATTTACCAAGCCCTGAAAGAAAATGGATGTCAACCAAGAATCTTATACCCAGCAAAACTTACCTTCAAATTTGACGATGAAATAAGATCCTTCCATGATAAACAAAAGCTAAAGGAATTTACAAAAAGAAAGCCAGCATCACAGAACATTCTCAGCAAAATATTCCATGAGGAAGAGATGAAAAACAACGATGCAAATCAGCAACAGGAGGCGCTAGCCTAAAGGAATAGCCAAATAAAGGAGAAACCAAATCATGTCAAAAAACAAATATGAGTCAAATGACTGGGAATACAAATCATATCACAATAATAACCCTGAATGTTAATGGCCTGAACTCGTCAATCAAAAGACATAGACTGGCAGATTGGATTAAAAAGAAAAATCCAACAATATGCTGCCTGCAAGAGACTCATCTTATAGAAAGAGATACCCATAGACTAAAGGTGAAAGGATGGGGAAAAACATACCATGCACACGGACACAGCAAAAAAGCTGGAGTATCCATTCTCATTTCAGATAATGTGGACTTCAAGCCAAAACTAGTCAGAAGGGATAAAGAAGGACATTACATGCTGCTTAAGGGAAGCATAAATCAGCAAGACATAACAATCATAAATATCTATGCCATGAACATTGGCTCATCCACTTACATCAAACAAATCCTTCTTAATTCCAGAAACCAAATAGACCACAACACAATAATACTAGGCGATTTTAACACACCTCTCTCACCACTGGATAGATCGTCCAAACAAAAATTGAATAAAGAAATCATAGATCTCAATAACACAATCAACAATTTAGACTTAACGGACATATATAGAATATACCATTCAACAAAGAACGAATACACTTTCTTCTCAGCAGCACAGGATCCTTCTCTAAAATAGACCATATTTTATGCCACAAAGCTACTGTTAGCAAATACAAGAAGATAGAGATACTACCTTGTACTCTATCAGATCATAATGGATTGAAATTAGAAATAAATGACAGAATAAAAAACAGAAACTTCTCCAATACCTGGAGATTAAATAATACACTATTATATGATGATTGGATAACAGAAGATATCAGGAGGGAAATAAAAAAATTCTTAGAAGTAAAAGAGAACAAAGACACATCATATCAAAATCTCTGGGACACTATGAAAGCAGTACTTAGAGGAAGATTTATTTCATGGGGCGCATTCAAAAAAAGAAGTAGAAATCCACAAATAAACGTCTTAACACTACAGCTCAAAGCCCTAGAAAAAGAAGAGCAGAACAATACCAAAAGTAGTAGAAGACAGGAAATAGTTAAAATCAGAGCTGAAATCAATGAAATTGAAACAAAAGAAACAATTGGAAAAATTAACAAAATAAACAGTTGGTTCTTTGAAAAAATAAACAAAATTGATAAACCCTTAGCCACACTAACAAAGAGAAAGAGGGAGAAAACTCAAATTACTAAAATTCGGAAAGAACAAGGAAACATCACAACAGACACGAGTGAAATACAAAACATAATTAGAAGCTATTTTGAAAATCTATACTCCAACAAAACAGAAAACCTCGAAGACATCAACAAATTTCTAGAGACATATGAATTACCTAAACTGAATGGGGAGGACATACACAACTTAAATAAACCAATTTCAAGCAATGAAATAGAAGAGGTCATCAAAAGCCTACCAACAAAGAAAAGTCCGGGACCAGATGGGTTCTCAGCCGAGTTCTACAAAACCTTTAAAGAAGAGCTCATTCCAATACTCCTCAAAGTATTCCATGAAATAGAAGAGGAGGGAACCCTCCCAAACTCGTTCTATGAAGCCAATATCACCCTGATACCTAAACCAGACAGAGACACATCGAGGATAGAAAATTTCAGACCAATATCCTTAATGAACATCGACGCAAAAATTCTCAACAAAATTTTAGCAAATCGCATACAAATATATATTAAAAAGATAGTGCACCACGATCAAGTGGGTTTTATCCCAGGGATGCAAGGTTGGTTCAACATTCGGAAATCAATAAATGTAATTCACCATATCAACAGACTTAAAGTTAAGAATCACATGATTATTTCAATAGATGCAGAAAAAGCATTCGATAAAATACAGCACCCCTTCATGCTCAAAACACTAGAAAAAATAGGGATAGTGGGAACATTCCTTAACATTATAAAGGCAATCTACGCTAAACCCATGGCCAATATCATTCTAAATGGTGAAAAACTGAAAGCGTTACCCCTAAAAATTGGAACAAGGCAGGGATGCCCTGTTTCACCACTTCTATTCAACATCGTCCTTGTGACTCTAGCCAGAGCAATTAGACAAACCAAAGAAATTAAAGGGATACGAATTGGAAAAGAAGAACTCAAACTATCCCTGTTCACTGATGACATGATTATATATTTAGAGGAAACTGGAAATTCCACCAGAAAACTTTTAGGTCTCATAAGTGAATTCAGTAAAGTAGCAGGTTACAAGATCAATGCTCATAAATCCAATGCATTTTTGTACATAAATGATGAATCCTCAGAAAGAGAATTCAGGAAAACTACCTCATTCACAATAGCATCGAAAAAAAATAAAATACTTGGGATCCAATCTTACAAAAGAGGTGAAAGACCTCTATAATGAGAACTACAGAACACTAAAGAAAGAAATTAAAGAAAACCTTAGAAGACGGAAAGATCTCCCATGTTCCTGGATAGGCAGAATTAATATTGTCAAAATGGCCATACTACATAAAGTGCTATACAGATTCAATGCAATTCCAATTAAAATCCCAATGATGTACCTTGCAGAAATAGAGCAAGAAATTATGAAATTCATCTGGAAGAATAAAAAACCTAGAATAGCTAAAGCAATCCTAAGTAGCAAGAACGAAGCAGGGGGTATTGTAATACCAGATCTTCAACTCTACTACAAAGCAATAGTAACAAAAAACACATGGTATTGGTGCCAAAATAGACAGGTAGATCAATGGTACAGAATAGAGGACATGGACACAAACCCAAATAAGTACAATTTTCTCATACTAGACAAAGGGTCCAAAATATGCAATGGAGAAAAGATAGCCTCTTCAACAAATGGTGCTGGGAAAACTGGAAAACCATATGCAACAGAATGAAATTAAACCCCTATCTCTCACCCTACACAAAACTCAACTCAAAATGGATCAAGGACCTCGGAATCAGACCAGAGACCCTGCATCTTATAGAAGAAAAAGTAGGTCCAAATCTTCAACTTGTTGGCTTAGGATCAGACTTCCTTAACAGGACTCCCATAGCACAAGAAATAAAAGCAAGAATCAACAACTGGGATAGATTCAAACTAAAAAGCTTTCTCTCAGCAAAGGAAACTATCAACAATGTGAAGAGAGAGCCTACAGAGTGGGAGAATATCTTTGCCAACCATACTTCAGATAGAGCGCTAATTTCCAGAATCTATAAAGAACTCAAAAATTCTACACGAAGAATACAAATAATCCAATCAACAAATGGGCTAAGAAAATGAACAGACACTTCACAGAAGAAGATGTACAAGTAATCAACAGATATATGAAAAAATGTTCAACATCCCTAGTAATAAGGGAAATGCAAATCAAAACTACCCTAAGATTTCATCTCTCCCCAATTGGAATGGCGATTATCAAGAACACAAGCAACAATAGGTGTTGGCGAGGATGTGGTGAAAAAGGAACACTCATACATTGCTGGTGGGGTTGCAAATTAGTGCAGCCACTCTGGAAAGCAGTATGGAGATTCCTCAGAAAGCTCGGAATGGAAACGCCATTTGACCCAGCTATCCTACTCCTTGTCCTATACCCAAAGGACTTAAAATCAGCATATTATAGAGATACAGCCACATCAATGTTCATTGCTGCTCAATTCACCATAGCCAGATTGTGGAACCAACCCAGATGCCCATCAGTTGATGAATGGATAAAGAAACTGTGGCATATATATACAATGGAATATTACTCCGCAATGAAGAATGATAAAATTATGGCATTTGCAGGCAAATGGATGAAATTGGAGAATATCATGCTAAGTGAGATAAGCCAATCTCAAAAAACTAAAGGACAAATGATCTCGCTGATAAGCGGATGAGGACATATATTGGGGGGTGGAAATGGTTTGCATTAGGTTTAGGGTTTGGTTTAGGGTTAGGGATAAGGAGTGTGGTAAGAATGAAGGAATGAAAGACTGTATAGAGGGAAAAGAGTGGTGGGAGGGGTGGGGGAGAAGGGAAAAATAATGAATCAAACATCATTGCCTATGTAAACATATGATTACACAAATGGTATGCCTTTACTCCATGTACAAATAGAGAAACAACATGTATCCCATTTGTATACAATAATAATAATAATAAAAACAAAATAAAAAAGGGGGAAAAGAAAAAAAATAAAACATAAATGAAGGAGAAGCTTAGAGAGCTTTTAACTTTCCTTTTGTGTGGCAAAATGCTTTTTGTTTTTATGTTTCACTATGTTAACCTTTAAATAAATCAGGCTCTCACTAACATTTACATTTAATACATTTACATTTAATTTTTTATCTCAGTGTAAAAAGTAACATAAATTTTCTATATACCCTATTGATAACAGGTCCTGTTATAGAACATTAAATGATATAAATAAGTTCCCAGTAAAATTTACTATTCTTATACCTTTAAAATTACCATTACAGACAAGTTTGGTTTAAAAAACAGCAGCTTGATAAATTTCCTGCTTTAAAAACGTGTATACCTGGAAGATATGAACACATTTAATAAACAAAGAAGAGTGGCCATTACACAATTACCTTGACATTTCTATGTTAACCAAGTTTGGTTTTAAAGAAAAATTCAGACTCTGTAACATAGTACAATACTCCAACTGTTGTTGTTTAACCATCATTGTATAAACCCTAAACTTTAAGACTAATTGTTCTAAAGAATAAACTTAACAGACACAATGTTAAGAGTAAATTAGTATTTTCAAGAATTCCTTTATATTTTAACATATAGATTTAACATTGGTTTATATTAACCCATTAATATTTGACCTTAGGGATATACCCTAAATAGCTTTAACTGATTGTCTCACATACATCTAACAAACTTATTTACACACAAACTTGTTGAAATTTGCCCTTTGCTTACACACAGATTTTCTTAGCACATACTTAGACCCTCATGTATTTCATCACACAGAGACTTTCTTACCCAGAAACATTTTTTCCTTCTACTAAATATATTTCCATACTTAAAACCTCTTACTTTCTTTCCTATCTGTTGACCCCTTTTATTCACATTTTGAAACAATTCATGAAATTTTTGAATGTAGATAAACTACTCCATTGTAATAATATAAAATATTTTTTTATTTATAGTTCTCTAATTGAAACACAATTGAACCTTTGGATCCCCTCTGTATATAGAATTTTAACTGTTAGGATTTAACTACTCGTAACCTTGTTTTCAGTAATGACAAAAAGCAATTATAAACCCTTTTTATTTGCCAGGTTACCCCATGGAATTTAAGGAGTTAAGAGTACTCAATGTTATTTAAGTTAGCATTTTAATTGTGTAAATTAATCAATGTCTCTAACAAACACATTGGAGTAATCTCATATGTGTCAAATCTACTTATTTTACTGTAACAACCAAATATCAGACAAGTATATTGAACAGTATTTGCCATCTATTTTCTGTTGAAGGAAAGTCATAGAAATAATTGATTAGACATTTTATAAACATCAACTTTTTATTAGCTTGGCCATCTAGAGAGACTTGAGTTAATTTTAAATACTTTTTACCTTCATTTGTTTACCCAATTTAAATTAAACCTTTTAAAATAAAGTGAATTAAAGGTATTTGCATCCATTTTCTAAATTTTAATTTTATGAGTGCTCATTATTTGTGTCAATTTTGATAATATGTGCATGATATTTTGATGCACATATGTAGACAGACAACACAATATCAGACATGATATACACATAACAAAATAAAAGGCATTGTAGTTTTTTGTAGGTGAAACTCCATTGCAATATTATAGATGTTTTAAACACAAACTTTAGAGTTGAATAAAAAATAGAACTGATCAGAAAAACATTAACCTAGGTATGAAAGATCAAAATTGTAAGCAAGAAAAATATACCATTTAAGAAAAAAGAAAAATCCTAGAAGAAAAACTGTTAATGGTCATTAATTATAGTATGAGAGAGTGAGAACAAGACAGGCAGAAGGGGGAAGAGAGGAAGAGAGGGGGAGAGAAAGGGAGATGGAGAAAAAGAGAGTGAGAGTCTTAATACTATTCTCCTGTCTTTCAGTCCAGAAGTTTAAAATGGACTCTTATTTTTTCTTCAGTCTCAGTTTGGTCCTCACTGAGCCTGCTAGCTTACATTCCATTGCAAGGGAAATTACTGCCTAGGAATTTTTAACCCTTGTTAAGTTCTTAGCTTGGGTTTGGTTGAACACGTGAGGGCTATTGCCAAATCCTTGAGGGAACATTTTCTAGGTTAATTGAGATCCACATCTGGTATCTTAAAGGTAACCAGAAATTGTGATTGAGAGTCTAGGGTGTACAGAAAAAGGCATCTTTTAAATCTAACATCATAAGTCTAGGTAAGATACTAAAATTTCTTAATGAAGTTTACAGAGTTTGGAGGTGAAGGAGCCTAGCCACTTCTCTATCTGGGAAAGATCAGACAGGGAGAAAGGAATATGGACTCTGAACTCTCTCTCCACACAAGCAAACTCCCATAGGAAAATTAGAACATGTGCTTGAGACCTCGTGGCAGGAGGACTGGGTAGCCATGGCAGAAATCAAAACAGAGCAGAGCAAAGGAGACAGAGGAGCAAGGTTCAGTGAGGCCTCTGCATCAGGAAAGCAGTACAGGGGTAGATCATTATCTGGGTCAAATCAGAGAAGGAGAAGGGATTAGTAGGGGAGAAGAAGCCAAAATAAGGTGTTCAGATTTGCAGGAAGAGCAAAGACTCACAGAAGTAGTATGCCATTAATGGCCATTTTGATTGATTATCTGAAGGAAACTGTGGCCAAATATTAATACACAACTGAATAAGTTTTGGTGGCTGTAGGCAAGGCGAAGAGGTTTAAGATTATCTGTAGACACCCCGGCAGTGAATCTACCGGAATGGAGAACCCAGATCCCATGGTGGAGACTGATAAATAGCCAAGTCAGCATCTCAGACATCCCAAGGTCACAAACTAGTTGACTGGAGACAAGAGGGCAGCACATGGTGGGAGTTGTCACCCCCATCAGTGTGTGCAAGGCAATGGGCAAGGGGGTTAAGGACCTGGTGGAAGAAATTTTGAGAGAAAAACTAAAGAAGAGCCTCAACACAGAGAGGGAATCTCCACCATAAACATCAGGAATCTACCTATCAGATAAGGTCAACTAAAGGGGCCAACTGTAATTGTAAAAGTCATGACTTGGGGAACCCCCACTCCTCAACTGCCTCAAGGGCACTGGATGACCAATGGTCATGTCTCACTTCAGCAGAGGAGTGTTTAAATTGACCTATGGGAAACTTACCAATCTGAATCTGGTTGTGGATATGCAACCAAGCGTCAGGGCAAATTGGAATGTGAGACCAGCATTAAAGGGTGTGGGGCAACCGATTGGATTCCACTCAACTAAGTGGCAGTAGAAGAGCCTACCCAAATCATGGCACAAATTAAAGCACCCAGAAACCATTCCTGATGTGGAAACACACACAAGCAGATAGGTATTAAGCAGACAGGTAGAGTGTCTGCACACAAGGGTGTGAGAGAGAGAATGGCGGAAGAGCTATTGTTAGGAAGTAGAATTTTGTGGGTTAATAACAATCTGACCAATGATTGATTAGGAAGTTTGTGGGCTAACAATCTATGTTGTAAAATAGTGGAGGGGGGCAGAATAATGATGACAGCAAAATGGCAGATCTGATGCCAATATCATCTGTAAACAATTGAATAAAACTCATCAGGCAAAAGAAGGAAGAAAACACAGGTCATATAATCCTCACAGGTGGGAGAGAAAACAGGAAGCTGAAGGACACAGCTGTTATAATTTTCTTAGATGAGTGGTCAACAAACATGTTTCTCAAAGAACCAGAGAGCAAGGAGTTAGGTTTTGCAGGCTCCATGGTCTCTTACACAACTGCTTATCTCTGCCCATAGAACTGTAGAAGAATCTCAGCCAAGATGTAAACCAATCAGTGATGTACTATAAAATTTTTACTGGAGAAACACAAAACAGGCAGAGGGTGGGGACACTGGTAGATTTTCCTCTTGGGCAGTAGTTTGAGTACAGTAGCAGTAGTAGTAACAAAAGAAGTAGAAAAGTAGTAGTAATTGTGATTTGCACATGCTGTTCAGAACAAAACCCCATTCTTGTAGGAAAGCAGAGGGGACATGATATGAATGGGCAGTGAGCAATGCATGGCTCAGAACTGAGGCAGTTGCAAAATTTAAAATGAGGTCTGGGATACTCTAAACTTGATTTTATCTATGCTTTTATTGCCTCTAAAATTTTCACCTCATTATCCAGGAAATTGACAAGTGGAAGATTGTTGACCTCTCATCTACTCAGACATACTGAGATTCTGAAGAAGGAGACCAAGTCATGGAAGACTAAGAGGTTTTCTAAAAATCAATTGTTGAAAGCAAAATGAAATCTATCTCTTGGTTCCTGTGCACCACTACTATATATACTTCCAGTAATAAGAGCAGCAAATTTAGTATATGCAGAGCACTTACGAAGTGCTTTCCACATCTATTTATTCTTCACAACAGTCATATTATAGAGACAAAACTGAGTTCTCTGATCTACATGTAAGAAATGAAGCCCAAAACAATAACTGATTTGCCAAAGATCACACAAACAAGAGGAGGTGGAGCTGAGATATGAACTCTGGTTTGTTGTCTGAGAGCAGGTTCTGCCCCATCATACTGTACTGACTATGGTTTCCTGTTTACTTAACTGTACTTTAGGGCTTGAGAGAGTTGCATTACATCCCTAAGGAGTGCTCAGTAGTCTCTGCAATTATGAAATTATGATATGCTGAGCTTGAAGTGCACAGCATCAAATAGGAATTAAGCAGTGACTATGCTGTCATCATAATAATCATCTACGGTCTTAAAGTAAGTTCTTAATACACTGCCTGCCCCCAATAACAGCTATAAATAGTTTCTACAGGAGTTTACTTTTAGGAACCATCTAGTCTTTGGGAATAAAATGTTTTCTAATAGTGTTAGCAGCTGTCAAATTTCTCCTCCCATTCCCATTCTTTAAGCTCTTGAATAACTGCAGATTCACAGTTTTAAGTAGTAATAATTCACAGATCCTGTGTTCCCTTTAACAAGACCTGAGGACCAGGCCTGTCAGCCATTAGCTTACACTTCATGGGGAATGTGGGACTCCTTGTCCCAACATGCTGCATTTTCAGTTGTACCTCTTGGCTCTATTACCTCTTCTTATGGCATATACATTTTTCTCATCATCATGGGCAAGACATCTGTGTACTGGGCATCCATGAGATCATGGGTATGTGCCTTAAACTTCCTAATCAATCTTTCAAGATACACATTTTTTTTAATTTCAAAAATGGAGCAATGTGTCCTCTGACAGTCACATAATATCCTGACATCGCCTGGTTCACTCACACAATGCCCTCATTATAATCTCTTACACTCACATAATACCCTCACTGTGGCTTCTTACACTGATATACTACGGTACTTCGGTCTCTGACATTCATATAATATCCTTACTTGGCCTCTGACACTCACATAACACCCTCACCATGGCGTATCACACATAGTATTTTTGCTAACTTCTGACACTCAACTAATGCCCTCACTGGGGCTTCTCACTCTCATATATTATGCTCAATGTGACATCTGACATTCACATAATACCCTACTGTGGCTTTTAACATTCACATAATATCCTTATTTGGCCTGTGACACTCACAAAATATTCTCACTCTTTTGTTGACATTCATATAATATCATCACTGTGACCTTGACAGTCACATAATATCATTATGGCCCCTGCAATTGACAAAGTATACTCACTATGGCATCTTATGCTTTCAACTAGACTTATAATATTCACATATATTTATATATTTATTCAGAATAACCCCTGAGATTGAAAATTTTTCCTAACTGTGGCCTCTGGCATTTAAAAAATATCTTCTCATTTACAAAATGTCTTTCACATATTGCACTCACTGTCACACGAGTTCCTCACATAAAACACTCAGTGTGACATCAAACACTCATGTAATACCATGCTGTGGCCTCTGACACAGAATGTCCTCAATTGGTCTCTGACACTTACATAATTCTGTCATTGTTACCACTGACACATTATATCTCCATTGTGACCTCAGACACTCACATAATACCAAACTT